>NW_027012609.1:170000-250000 GCF_036934945.1 Oncorhynchus masou masou
TATATACATACATACTACTGACTAATACATACTACCACTAGGATATATATACATACTATTGACTAATACATACTACCACTAGGAGATATATACATACTACTGACTAATACATACTACCACTAGGATATATATATATACATACTACTGACTAATACATACTACCACTAGGATATATATATATACTACTGACTAATACATACTACCACTAGGATATATATATATATATACACTACTGACTAATACATACTACCACTAGGAGATATATACATACTACCACTAGGATATATATACATACTACTGACTAATACATACTACCACTAGGATATATAGACATACCACTGACTAATACATACTACCACTAGGATATATAGACATACCACTGACTAATACATACTACCACTAGGATATATATACATACATACCACTGACTAATACATACTACCACTAGGAGATATATACATACTACCACTAGGATATATATACATACTACTGACTAATACATACTACCACTAGGATATATAGACATACCACTGACTAATACATACTACCACTAGGATGTATATACATACTACTGACTAATACATACTACCACTAGGAGATATATACATACTACCACTAGGATATATATACATACATACCACTGACTAATACATACTACCACTAGGAGATATATACATACCACTGACTAATACATACTACCACTAGGATATATATACACACACATACTACCACTAGGATATATATATACATACTACTGACTAATACATACTACCACTAGGATATATATACATACTACTGACTAATACATACTACCACTAGGATATATATACATACTACCACTAGGATATATACACATACTACCACTAGGATATATACACATACCACTGACTAATACATACTACCACTAGGATATATATACATACTACTGACTAATACATACTACCACTAGGATATATATACATACCACTGACTAATACATACTACCACTAGGATATACATACATACTACTGACTAATACATACTACCACTAGGATATATATACATACTACTGACTAATACATACTACCACTAGGATATATATACATACTACCACTAGGATATATACACATACTACCACTAGGATATATACACATACCACTGACTAATACATACTACCACTAGGATATATATACATACTACTGACTAATACATACTACCACTAGGATATATATACACACCACTGACTAATACATACTACCACTAGGATATATATACATACTACTGACTAATACATACTACCACTAGGATATATATACACACCACTGACTAATACATACTACCACTAGGATATATATACATACTACTGACTAATACATACTACCACTAGGATATATATACATACTACCACTAGGATATATATACATACTACCACTAGGATATATATACATACCACTGACTAATACATACTACCACTAGGATATATATACATACTACTGACTAATACATACTACCACTAGGATATATATACATACTACTGACTAATACATACTACCACTAGGATATATATACACACATACTACCACTAGGATATATATACATACTACTGACTAATATATACTACCACTAGGATATATATACATACTACTGACTAATACATACTACCACTAGGATATATATACATACTACCACTAGGATATATATACATACCACTGACTAATACATACTACCACTAGGATATATATACATACCACTGACTAATACATACTACCACTAGGATATATATACACACATACTACCACTAGGATATATATACATACTACTGACTAATACATACTACCACTAGGATATATATACATACCACTGACTAATACATACTACCACTAGGATATATATACATACTACTGACTAATACATACTACCACTAGGATATATATACATACTACTGACTAATACATACTACCACTAGGATATATATACATACTACCACTAGGATATATATACATACCACTGACTAATACATACTACCACTAGGAGATATAGACATACCACTGACTAATACATACTACCACTAGGATATATATACATACTACCACTAGGATATATATACATACTACCACTAGGATATATACACATACCACTGACTAATACATACTACCACTAGGATATATATACATACTACTGACTAATACATACTACCACTAGGATATATATACACACATACTACCACTAGGATATATATACATACTACTGACTAATACATACTACCACTAGGATATATATACATACCACTGAATAATACATACTACCACTAGGATATATATACATACCACTGACTAATACATACTACCACTAGGATATATAGACATACCACTGACTAATACATACTACCACTAGGATATATAGACATACCACTGACTAATACATACTACCACTAGGATATATATACATACTACTGACTAATACATACTACCACTAGGATATATATACATACTACTGACTAATACATACTACCACTAGGATATATATACACATACTACCACTAGGATATATATACATACTACTGACTAATACATACTACCACTAGGATATATAGACATACCACTGACTAAAACATACTACCACTAGGAGATATATACATACTACCACTAGGATATATAGACATACCACTGACTAATACATACTACCACTAGGATATATAGACATACCACTGACTAATACATACTACCACTAGGATATATATACATACTACTGACTAATACATACTACCACTAGGATATATATACATACTACTGACTAATACATACTACCACTAGGATATATATACACATACTACCACTAGGATATATATACATACCACTGACTAATACATACTACCACTAGGATATATATACACACATACTACCACTAGGATATATATACATACTACTGACTAATACATACTACCACTAGGATATATATACATACTACTGACTAATACATACTACCACTAGGATATATATACATACTACCACTAGGATATATATACATACCACTGACTAATACATACTACCACTAGGATATATATACACACATACTACCACTAGGATATATATACATACTACTGACTAATACATACTACCACTAGGATATATATACATACTACCACTAGGATATATATACATACCACTGACTAATACATACTACCACTAGGATATATATACATACTACTGACTAATACATACTACCACTAGGATATATATACATACATACTACTGACTAATACATACTACCACTAGGATATATATACATACTACTGACTAATACATACTACCACTAGGATATATATACATACCACTGACTAATACATACTACCACTAGGAGATATAGACATACCACTGACTAATACATACTACCACTAGGATATATATACATACTACTGACTAATACATACTACCACTAGGATATATATACATACTTGAACTACCACTAGGAGATATAGACATACTAGAACTACCACTAGGAGATATAGACATTCAACTCTCTCGACCCGCTCTCTCTCTCTCTGTGTGTGTGTGCATTAACATAGGAGTATTACATTGGTGTGATGCAGACCAGGCTAGTAGGGAACGTGCCAAAACAGCCCATAAATATGTCTTTTTGAAATATCACACAGCACATATTTAGGATCCTTGGCTAAAATAACGTCACCCACTGATGAGACCATTGGCTTGTAGAACTTAAGGTCTGGGCGGTGCCTCCCGCTCTCTCTCCGTGTGTTTTACCTGGTTCTGCAGCATGGTGAGTGGAGTCTCTCCCTGTTCCATGGCATCTGGGTCACACAACCAGCTCTGAGCAGGACGCGTCTGCTTCAGCAACGACAGGTAGGCATGGAACACATCAGCCTTCACGTTCTCCTCCCGCTCCTACAGTCAATACATCAGTCAATACATCAGCCTTCACGTTCTCCTCCCGCTCCTACAATCAATACATCAGTCAATACATCAGCCTTCACGTTCTCCTCCCGCTCCTACAGTCAATACATCAGTCAAATCATGAGCCTTCACGTTCTCCTCCCGCTCCTACAGTCAATACATCAGCCTTCACGTTCTCCTCCCGCTCCTACAGTCAATACATCAGCCTTCACGTTCTCCTCCCGCTCCTACAGTCAATACATCAGTCAATACATCAGCCTTCATGATCTCCTCCCGCTCCTCCAATCAATACATCAGTCAATACATCAGCCTTCAAGTTCTCCTCCCGCTCCTACAATCAATACATCAGTCAATACATCAGCCTTCACGTTCTCCTCCCGCTCCTACAATCAATACATCAACCTTCACGTTCTCCTCCCGCTCCTACAGTCAATACATCAGTCAATACATCAGCCTTCATGATCTCCTCCCGCTCCTCCAATCAATACATCAGTCAATACATCAGCCTTCAAGTTCTCCTCCCGCTCCTACAATCAATACATCAGTCAATACATCAGCCTTCACGTTCTCCTCCCACTACTACAATCAATACATCAACCTTCACGTTCTCCTCCCGCTCCTACAATCAATACATCAACCTTCACGTTCTCCTCCTGCTCCTACAATCAATACATCAGCCTTCACGTTCTCCTTCAGCTCCTACAATCAATACATCAGCCTTCATGTTCTCCTCCCGCTCCTACAATGAATACATCAGTCAATACATCAATCAATACATCAGCCTTCACGTTCTCCTCCCGCTCCTACAATCAATACATCAGTCAATACATCAATCAATACATCAGCCTTCACGTTCTCCTCCCGCTCCTACAATCAATACATCAGTCAATACGTCAGCCTTCACTTTCTCCTCCCGCTCCTACAATCAATACATCAGTCAATACATCAGCCTTCACGTTCTCCTCCCGCTCCTACAGTCAATACATCAGTCAATACATCAGCCTTCATGATCTCCTCCCGCTCCTCCAATCAATACATCAGTCAATACATCAGCCTTCAAGTTCTCCTCCCGCTCCTACAATCAATACATCAGTCAATACATCAGCCTTCACGTTCTCCTCCCGCTCCTACAATCAATACATCAACCTTCACGTTCTCCTCCCACTACTACAATCAATACATCAACCTTCACGTTCTCCTCCCGCTCCTACAATCAATACATCAACCTTCACGTTCTCCTCCTGCTCCTACAATCAATACATCAGCCTTCACGTTCTCCTTCCACTCCTACAATCAATACATCAACATTCACGTTCTCTTCCTGCTCCTACAATCAATACATCAGCCTTCATGTTCTCCTCCCGCTCCTACAATGAATACATCAGTCAATACATCAGCCTTCACGTTCTCCTCCCGCTCCTACAATCAATACATCAGCCTTCACGTTCTCCTCCCGCTCCTACAATCAATACATCAGTCAATACATCAGCCTTCACGTTCTCCTCCCGCTCCTACAACCAACACATCAGTCAATAAATCAGCCTTCACGTTCTCCTCCCGCTCCTACAATCAATACATCAGTCAATACATCAGCCTTCACGTTCTCCTCCCGCTCCTACAATCAATACATCAGCCTTCACGTTCTCCTCCCGCTCCTACAATCAATACATCAGCCTTCACGTTCTCCTCCCGCTCCTACAATCAATACATCAGCCTTCACGTTCTCCTCCCGCTCCTACAATCAATACATCAGTCAATACATCAGCCTTCACGTTCTCCTCCCGCTCCTACAATCAATACATAAATCTTCACGTTCTCCTCCTGCTCCTACAATCAATCCACCAATCAATACATCAGCCTTCACATTCTCCTCCCACAATCAATCCACCAATCAATACATCAGCCTTCACGTTCTCCTCCCGCTCCTACAATCAATACATCAGTCAATACATCAGCCTTCACGTTCTCCTCCCGCTCCTACAATCAATCCACCAATCAATACATCAGCCTTCACGTTCTCCTCCCGCTCCTACAATCAATACATCAACCTTCACGTTCTCCTCCCGCTCCTACAGTCAATACATCAGTCAATACATCAGCCTTCATGATCTCCTCCCGCTCCTCCAATCAATACATCAGTCAATACATCAGCCTTCAAGTTCTCCTCCCGCTCCTACAATCAATACATCAACCTTCACGTTCTCCTCCTGCTCCTACAATCAATCCACCAATCAATACATCAGCCTTCACATTCTCCTCCCACAATCAATCCACCAATCAATACATCAGCCTTCATGATCTCCTCCCGCTCCTACAATCAATCCACCAATCAATACATCAGCCTTCACGTTCTCCTCCCGCTCCTACAATCAATCCACCAATCAATACATCAGTCTTCACGTTCTCCTCCCGCTCCTACAATCAATACATCAGTCAATACATCAGCCTTCACGTTCTCCTCCCGCTCCTACAATCAATACATCAGCCTTCACGTTCTCCTCCTGCTCCTACAATCAATCCACCAATCAATACATCAGCCTTCACATTCTCCTCCCACAATCAATCCACCAATCAATACATCAGCCTTCATGATCTCCTCCCGCTCCTACAATCAATCCACCAATCAATACATCAGCCTTCACGTTCTCCTCCCGCTCCTACAATCAATCCACCAATCAATACATCAGTCTTCACGTTCTCCTCCCGCTCCTACAATCAATACATCAGTCAATACATCAGCCTTCACGTTCTCCTCCCGCTCCTACAATCAATACATCAGCCTTCACGTTCTCCTCCTGCTCCTACAATCAATCCACCAATCAATACATCAGCCTTCACGTTCTCCTCCCACAATCAATCCACCAATCAATACATCAGCCTTCATGATCTCCTCCTGCTCCCACAATCAATCCACCAATCAATACATCAGCCTTCATGATCTCCTCCCGCTCCTACAATCCATCAATCAATACATCAGCCTTCACGTTCTCCTCCCGCTCCTACAATCAATACATCAATCAATACATCAGCCTTCACGTTCTCCTCCCGCTCCTACAATACATCAATCAATACATCAGCCTTCACGTTCTCCTCCCGCTCCTACAATCAATACATCAGTCAATACATCAGCCTTCACGTTCTCCTCCCGCTCCTACAATACATCAATCAATACATCAGCCTTCACGTTCTCCTCCCGCTCCTACAATCAATACATCAGCCTTCACGTTCTCCTCCCGCTCCTACAATACATCAGCCTTCACGTTCTCCTCCCGCTCCTACAATCAATACATCAGTCAATACATCAGCCTTCACGTTCTCCTCCTGCTCCTACAATCCACCAATCAATACATCAATCAATACACCAACCAATCAAAAAGTATTGATAACCAGCCCTTTTTGTGACAAATGTTGACATGAAATTGCTTTTACTTATTAGTAACCCTCGACTCAGAGAGCAAACAAACAACACAAAAAAAGATGCCCAACGGCTAGGTAAAACTCTCTGGAAGATGTAGACCTAGAGGAACACAGAGGCAGTGTGTGTGTGTGTGTGTGTGTGTGTGTGTGTGTGTGTGTGTGTGCCTTGAAGCGGGCGATGAGCGCGGGCGACACGGTCCGGTAGAACTCAGGCAGCATCTCGTGGCGTGTGCTGACCACGGCGTCCAGACACTTGGCGGCCGCACGGCGAACCTTCCAGCTCATGTCGTCGTCGTCGCTGTACTCGTCATCACTTCCTGTAAAAAAAAAAAAAAAAAAAAGGGTCAGAGGTCAAAAGGGTGTTGGGAATGTGAGGTTAGATAACACAGTCTAGCAGCAGGTGTTAAGTATTAGAGCAGACGACAATAGTTACATTAGCTGGTAGAAAACACCCACATGTCAAACACAGGTCACACACAGCACAGCTACTAGTCTAGAGCGACCACCTCACAACCACCTGGCGACCAACTGACTACCACCTGGCGACCACCTCTCAAACACAGGTCACACACAGCACAGCTACTAGTCTAGAGCGACCACCTCACAACCACCTGGCGACCAACTGACTACCACCTGGCGACCACCTCTCAAACACAGGTTACACACAGCACAGCTACTAGTCTAGAGCGACCACCTGACGACCACCTGACGACCACCTCTCAAACACAGGTCACACACAGCACAGCTACTAGTCTAGAGCGACCTCACGACAACCTGACGACCACCTGACGACCACATCTCAAACACAGGTCACACACAGCACAGCTACTAGTCTAGAGCGACCACCTCACAACCACCTGGCGACCAACTGACTACCACCTGGCGACCACCTCTCAAACACAGGTTACACACAGCACAGCTACTAGTCTAGAGCGACCACCTGACTACCACCTGACGACCACCTGACGACCACCTGACGACCACCTGACGACCACCTGACGACCACCTGACGACCACCTGACGACCACCTGACGACCACCTGACGACCACCTGACGACCACCTGACGACCACCTGACGACCACCTCTCAAACACAGGTCACACACAGCACAGCTACTAGTCTAGAGCGACCTCACGACAACCTGACGACCACCTGGCGACCACCCGGCTACCACCTGGCTACCACCCGGCTACCACCCGGCTACCACATCACAAACACAGGTTACACACAACACAGCTACTAGTCTAGAGCGACCACCTCACGACCACCTGGCGACCACCTCACAAACACAGGTTACACACAGCACAGCTACTAGTCTAGAGCGACCACCTCACGACCACCTGGCTACCACCTGACTACCACCTCACGACCACCTCTCAAACACAGGTTACACACAGCACAGCTACTAGTCTAGAGCGACCACCTCACGACCACCTGGCTACCACCTGACTACCACCTCACGACCACCTCTCAAACACAGGTTACACACAGCACAGCTACTAGTCTAGAGCGACCACCTGACTACCACCTGACTACCACCTGACTACCACATCTCAAACACAGGTCACACACAGCACAGCTACTAGTCTAGAGCGACCACCTGACTACCGCCTGACGACCGCATCTCAAACACAGGTTACACACAGCACAGCTACTAATCTAGAGCGACCACCCGGCTACCACCCGACGACCACCCGACGACCACAAACAATACTGTCATCACATGGTTGTTCCAGGGCCTAACCTCAAATCCTTCCAATGAGATTTGACCTGTGAAGTTTGACAGAGATACACCTAATCATCACAGACTAGGAGGCCAGTCCCAACACTGTGCTGCCCTGGGCCTGATGAGGCCAGTCCCAACACTGTGCTGCCCTGGGCCTGATGAGGCCAGTCCCAACACTGTGCTGCCGTGGGCCTGATGAGGCCAGTCCCAACACTGTGCTGCCCCGGGCCTGATGAGGCCAGTCCCAACACTGTGCTGCCCTGGGCCTGATGAGGCCAGTCCCAACACTGTGCTGCCCCGGGCCTGATGAGGCCAGTCCCAACACTGTGCTGCCCTGGGCCTGATGAGACCAGTCCCAACACTGTGCTGCCCTGGGCCTAATGAGACCAGTCCCAATACTGTGCTGCCCTGGGCCTGATGAGGCCAGGAGACTAGTCCCAACACTGTGCTGCCCTAGGCCTGATGAGGCCAGTCCCAACACTGTGCTGCCCTAGGCCTGATGAGGCCAGTCCCAACACTGTGCTGCCCTAGGCCTGATGAGACCAGTCCCAATACTGTGCTGCCCTGGGCCTGATGAGACCAGTCCCAATACTGTGCTGCCCTGGGCCTGATGAGACCAGTCCCAACACTGTGCTGCCCTGGGCCTGATGAGACCAGTCCCAACACTGTGCTGCCCTGGGCCTGATGAGACCAGTCCCAACACTGTACTGCCCCGGGCCTGATGAGGCTAGTCCCAACACTGTGCTGCCCCGGGCCTGATGAGGCCAGTCCCAACACTGTGCTGCCCTGGGCCTGATGAGGCCAGTCCCAACACTGTGCTGCCCTGGGCCTGATGAGGCCAGTCCCAACACTGTGCTGCCCTGGGCCTGATGAGGCCAGTCCCAACACTGTGCTGCCCTGGGCCTGATGAGGCCAGTCCCAACACTGTGCTGCCCTGGGCCTGATGAGGCTTGTCCCAACACTGTACTGCCCCGGGCCTGATGAGGCCAGTCCCAATACTGTGCTGCCCCGGGCCCGATGAGGCTTGTCCCAACACTGTACTGCCCCGGGCCTGATGAGACCAGTCCCAACACTGTGCTGCCCTGGGCCTGTTTACAAGCTAGCTACACACAGCCAGTCAGTCAACACCATTAATTATTAAAGGAACCAGCCAATAGGAATAAGCAGGAATATGATTTATGGATGACTGGCAAACTAAGCTTAGTGATGTAGAAGATACGAGCAACACTCCAGGCTCCAAAAAAAACCACTTGTTGTTGTCAAGAGCCACTTTATAATTGAAATACTTCAGCATTCTGGAAGCATACACTATGGTTGGTGGAGAGACACACAACCAGAGAGTGTGTGAGTCAGGGAAGAGAGGGGACAGAGAGGAGGGAGGGGACAGAGAGGAGGGAGGAGACAGAGAGGAGGGAGGAGACAGAGAGGAGGGAGGAGACAGAGAGGAGGGAGGAGACAGAGAGGAGGGAGGAGACAGAGAAGAGGGAGGAGACAGAGAAGAGGGAGGAGACAGAGAAGAGGGAGGGGACAGAGAAGAGGAAGGGGGCAGAGAAGAGGGAGAGGAGGAAGGGGGCATAGGACATAGGGAGAGAGAGAGAGAGACAGAGACAGAGAGGGAGAGAAAGACAGAGAGGGAGAGAGAGACAGAGAGGGAGAGAGAGACAGAGAGGGAGAGAGAGAGAGAGAGGAGAGGAGAGAGAGAGAGAGAGAGAGGGAGGGAGAGAGAGGGAGGGAGGGAGGGAGGGAGAGAGAGGGAGGGAGGGAGGGAGAGAGACAGAGGGAGGGAGAGAGAGACAGAGGGAGGGAGAGAGAGACAGAGGGAGGGAGAGAGAGACAGAGGGAGAGAGAGACAGAGGGAGAGAGGGAGGCTGGCTGGCTGCCTTCAATATTTACTAATATTTAGTACATTGTTTATGTCACAGTGCTCATGCGTGGCCAAGCAACAGATTGTCCTTCTGGCTGAGCTCTTACAGTCATAGCAACAAACGACACACTAACCGTGTCAGTGCAGTGGGGACTTACAACTGGGGGGCTATTCTGCACACAGTAAGACTCCTGGAAATGGAAGACAACATTTAATAGATAGAACTAGTTCTGACTTCTCTCACACGGAGGCAGATAGCTGAAGAGACGAGTCCTATTAGGTCTCTACTGAAGTGGTGAAGAGTCCTATAGGTCTCTACTGAAGTGGTGAAGAGTCCTATAGGTCTCTACTAAAGTGGTGAAGAGTCCTATAGGTCTCTACTGAAGAGGTGAAGAGTCCTATAGGTCTCTACTGAAGTGATGAAGAGTCCTATAGGTCTCTACTGAAGTGGTGAAGGGTCCTATAGGTCTCTACTGAAGTGGTGAAGAGTCCTATAGGTCTCTACTGAAGAGGTGAAGAGTCCTATAGGTCTCTACTGAAGTGGTGAAGGGTCCTATAGGTCTCTACTGAAGTGGTGAAGAGTCCTATAGGTCTCTACTGAAGTGGTGAAGAGTCCTATAGGTCAGCTCATAAAAGTTATAAAAGCATAGCTAGTAGCTACCCAATGTAAAGTAAGACAAGCATAGCTAGCAGCTACCGGATGTAAAGTTCTACACTTATAGCTAGCAGCTACCGGATGTAAAGTTATACACGTATAGCTAGTAGCTACCGGATGTAAAGTTATACAAGTATAGCTAGCAGCTACCGGATGTAAAGTTATACAAGTATAGCTAGCAGCTACCGGATGCAAAGTCATACAAGCATAGCTCGTAGCTACCGGATGTAAAGTCATACAAGCATAGTTAGCAGCTACCGGATGTAAAGTTATACAAGCATAGCTAGCAGCTACCAGATGTAAAGTTATACAAGCATTGCTAGCAGCTACCGGATGTAAAGTTATACAAGCATAGCTAGCAGCTACCGGATGTAAAGTTATACAAGCATAGCTAGCAGCTACCAGATGTAAAGTTATACAAGCATAGCTAGCAGCTACCGGATGTAAAGTCATACAAGCATAGCTAGCAGCTACCGGATGTAAAGTTATACAAGCATAGTTAGCAGCTACCGGATGTAAAGTTATACAAGTATAGCTAGCAGCTACCGGATGTAAAGTTATACAAGTATAGCTAGCAGCTACCGGATGTAAAGTTATACAAGTATAGCTAGCAGCTACCGGATGCAAAGTCATACAAGCATAGCTCGTAGCTACCGGATGTAAAGTCATACAAGCATAGTTAGCAGCTACCGGATGTAAAGTTATACAAGCATAGCTAGCAGCTACCAGATGTAAAGTTATACAAGCATTGCTAGCAGCTACCAGATGTAAAGTTATACAAGCATAGCTAGCAGCTACCGGATGTAAAGTTATACAAGCATAGCTAGCAGCTACCAGATGTAAAGTTATACAAGCATTGCTAGCAGCTACCGGATGTAAAGTTATACAAGCATAGCTAGCAGCTACCGGATGTAAAGTTATACAAGCATAGCTAGCAGCTACCGGATGTAAAGTTATACAAGCATAGCTAGCAGCTACCGGATGTAAAGTTATACAAGTATAGCTAGCAGCTACCGGATGTAAAGTTCTACAAGTATAGCTAGGAGCTACCCAATGTAAAGTTACACAAGCATAGCTAGTAGCTACCCAATGTAAAGTAACAAGCATAGCTAGTAGCCACCAGATGTAAAGTTATACAAGTATAGCTAGTAGCCACCGGATGTAAAGTTACACAAGCATAGCTAGTAGCTACCCAATGTAAAGTGACACAAGCATAGCTAGTAGCTACCGGATGTCATCTTCGGTGAGCGTGGACATTCACAAGCAAGAGAGACATTTTTTGCAAATGATCAAAGTTATGACGCATGCTTTTCTGAAAGAAGAGCAGCATGTGCACACGGAGCAGAGGGGAGAAGAACTGAGAAGAGACAACACACTACGCAGGAAGCACAGGGACAAAATGGCCGCTGTTCAGAAACCTCCAGAGCTCTGTGACTTCTGGCAGAAAGACATTACAAGATATCTGATGGTAAACATTCAGTAGTGGATTCCATTCAGTAGTGGATTCCATTCAGTAGTGGGTTCCATTCAGTAGTGGGTTCCATTCAGTAGTGGATTCCATTCAGTAGTGGATTCCATTCAGTAGTGGATTCCATTCAGTAGTGGATTCCATTCAGTAGTGGATTCCATTCAGTAGTGGATTCCATTCAGTAGTGGATTCCATTCAGTAGTGGATTCCATCCGGTAGTGGATTCCATCCAGTAGTGGATTCCATCCCGTAGTGGATTCCATCCCAAGTGTAACTTCATCACCTGATGTGCTGCACAACAGAGACTCTGAGACTCATAACACTGAACTCTACGGACTCCATCAGCTCCCTCTTTCTCCCGTTGTGCCTTTTTTTTTTACAAAAACACCTGACTGGTTTAACCTCTTGAAACTCTAGGGGCGCAATTTCATTTTTGGATGAAAAACGTTCCCGTTTTAAACAAGATATTTTGTCACAAAAAGATGCTCGACTATGCATATAATTGATAGCTTTGGAAAGAAAACACCCTGAATTTTCCAGAACTGCAAAGACATTCTCTGTGGGTGCCCTAGAACGGGAGCTACAGGCAAAACCAAGATGAAACGGCAACCAGGAAACCAGCAGGATTTTTGAGGCTCCGTTTTCCATTGTCTCCTTATATGGCTGTGAATGCGAGAGGAATGAGCTTGCCTTTTCTGTCGTTTCCCCAAGGTGTCTGCAGCATTGTGACGTATTTGTAGGCATATCATTGGAAGATTGACCATAAGAGACTACATTTTCCAGGTGTCCGCCTGGTGTCCTCCGTCGAAATTGGTGCGTCTTTTTCAGCTGCTGGTATTTTTCCATGCGATTCTGAGGGGAAAGCAGGCTTCCACGAACTGCATATCAATGAAGAGATATGTGAAAAAACACCTTGAGGATTGATTCCAAACAACGTTTGCCATGTTTCGGGACGATATTATGGAGTTAATTCGGAAAAAGTTTGACGTTTTGGTGACTGAATTTTCGGTTTGTTTCGGTAGCCAAATGTGATGTACTAAATGGAGCAATTTCTCCTACACAAAGATTCTTTCAGGAAAAACTGAACATTTGCTATGTAACTGAGAGTCTCCTCATTGAAAACATCCGAAGCTCTTCAAAGGTAAATGATTTTATTTATTTGGTTATCTGGTTTTTGTGAAAATGTTGCGTGCTAAATGCTACTCAAAATGCTAAGCATACTCTTACACAAATTAGTGATTTGCTATGGTTCAAAAGCATATTTTGAAAATCTGAGATGACAGTGTTGTTAAGAAAAGGCTAAGCTTGAGAGCAGGCGCATTATTTTCATTTTATTTGCGATTTTCAGAAATCGTTAACGTTGCGTTATGCTAATGAGCCTGAGGCTTTATTCACGATCCCAGATGGGGAGTATCAAGAGGTTCTGAGGAACTAATGGAAAATAATGTGACAGGTGAAATGAAGATCGACATCTGCTTTATCTCCTAACGCGTTGAACAAGTTGACTGTAGGTGTTAGCTAGCAGCTACAGATATTCACATTTATAAAAAAAAAATTAAAAAGAAATTACGGTGTTGAAAAAACTATCCTGTGGCTATTTACAAATCCGATATACTAGTTGATAATCTGAATGAGACTAACCGGGATAAATAAATCAACCCGAGGTTGAATGACCATGAGCTCTCACAGTACCTTGAGTCTGTGGTGTGTGACAGAGTGTTTACCTTGATAGTCTTCGTCTGCTCCGTCAGCATCCATGGCATTCTCATCTTCATCCTCGTCATCGTAGTTATAGTTGGGGTCGTAGGTCAAATACTTCAGACAGATGCTGATGACAGTGCCCACATGTGGATAAACCTCCTTTGGACACCTGGAGAGAGAGAGAGATAGAGAGAGAGAGAGAGATAGAGATTGAAAAGTCCTTCATGGTTGAGTTGCGTTTAGTTTCCACTAATAAAGACGCCCATCTCTCAGCCTTTCTTCTCCTCGTGGTAATCTGGGAGGACAGACAGCACCACAGTCATCTCCCAACACTAGTTCTGCCTCTCTCCCAAACACTTGTTTGATGCAATCCACAAAAGGCAAAAGATAGAACGGATGAAAGGGTTTGTAATCACAGAAACAGTGGGAGGCTAAACGTAGACGAGGAGAGAGACGAGAGCATCCAATCACAACACAGGTCAAACACTTTCGGGTGGACGTGAATAAATTACCCACATTCACTGAGAATTCCCGGGTTTCATTTTTTTCCCTGTCATTCTGTGTTTCTCTGAACATAAAAACAAATACCCCTTCCCTAACTCTGAAGCCGTTTAAAAATAGGACGCGCGTCTCTCACCTCCTGACGAAGGACTCGAAGGCCTGGATGCAGTATTCTCTCAGCTCATCGTCGTCTATGTTACAGAACTTCACCACCAGTGGAATGATCTTCTCCAAGTACTCACCTGAGGACAAACACACACACGCGGACACACACACACGCGGACACACACACACGCGGACACGCGGACACGCACACACGCGGACACACACACACACACGCGGACACACACACACACGCGGACACACACACACACGCGGACACACACACGCGGACACACACACACACGCGGACACGTTAACACACACACGGACACACACACACGCGCGGACACACACACACGCGGACACACACACACGCGGACACGCACACACACACACACACACACACACGCGGACACACACACGCGGACACACACACACGCGGACACACACACGCGGACACACACACACGCGGACACACACACGCGGACACACACACACACACACACGCGGACACACACACACACACACGCGGACACACACACACACACACGCGGACACACACACACACACACACACAGACACACACACACACACACACACACACACACACACACACACACGCGGACACACACACACACACACACACGGACACACACGCACACGCGGACACACACGCACACGCGGACACACACACACGCGGACACACACGCACACGCGGACACACACACACACGCGGACACACACACACGCGGACACACACACACGCGGACACACACACACACGCGGACACACACACACACACGCGGACACACACACACACACACGCGGACACACACACACACGGACACACACACACACGCGGACGGACACACACACACACGCGGACACACACACACACGCGGACACACACACACGCGGACACACACACACACGCGGACACACACACACGCGGACACACACACACACGCCATTCAAACTGAATGTTCGCTGTCACTCCATTAGTAACAGCTTCATATTCTTTCATCTAAAATGGGACATGAAGGGAAGTAAGCCTCTGACTTGAAAAAAAAAGAGCCCAGAACCCACTGAGAAGAGCAAATTACAAGTTACAGCTAGATAAAGGCTTTTGTGTTTTTTTTTAGCAAAATTGTAGAGCGAGCTCTTTCAAGATGACAAGAAAAGTTAATTAAAAACCGGGGATGGCAGGATATGGAGAGAGACCGACGGGAGAGCGGGGAGAGAAGTAGTTCTGGGAGTGCTGCTCTTCACTGAAGTAATCTTGCACATCTTAAAATCACTGCCGTCCCTGGCTCATCAAACACAGCGTGTGATTGGTTGATGGGGTGGGAGAAAAAAAGAGGGAGAAAAGAGAGAGAAAAAGAGGAGCGAGGCCTCAATGACTTCTCTCCCCCTCTCTATTCCCCTCCACAAAAACACTCTCCCTCCTCCACTCTTCCAGAGAGAGGAGGAAGTGACAGATCGACAGGTAAATAAGGACAGAAAGAGGAGCCTCTCCAGACTCCACGTCCCTCCACGTCACTCCACGTCCCTCCACGTCCCCCACGTCCCTGACCAGAAGTAATGGCTTCTCTCAAACATCAATGAGACAATGACTTCCTTCGGGGTTATTCTTTTAAAAAAAAAGAAGAAGTCTAATGGAAAAGAAAGATTGTCTTATATATTATTTCACCTAGAAAACACTAAAATACTTAAAAGGTTGTCAATGGCCCGGGCTCCCGAGGAGCAGTGGGCTTGACTAAGTAAAATAGCTAAAACAAACACATCGAGCCTGACTGAAATCTCAAAGGTGTTCCCAGATGGACTTGGCTGAAGTCGACACACACAGAGAGAGACACACACAGAGAGAGAGACACACACAGAGAGAGAGACACACACAGAGAGAGACACACACAGAGAGAGACACACACAGAGAGAGAGACACACACAGAGAGAGAGACACACACAGAGAGAGAGACACACAGAGAGATGGGAGAGAGAAGAGAGAACAGCTCCAACGGCTCCATATTAATTCAGCCCATCCCCAAATATAATCAAGATTCAACGGCGACCCCGGTGACCTCAAATGTAATTCTCCTGAACAGGACTGACAACTAACGCAGGTCACAAGACGCTGGCTGGCGAGTCACTTCTTCTCCTGGAGAAATGACACTCTGTATAAACATCTCTTAAATTAACTTCTCTTAAAACAACTCAAATCACATTCTATTGGTCCCGCCCCTAGCCACTAGGCCGCCCCGCCCCTAGGCCGCCCCGCCCCTAGCCACTAGGCCGCCCCGCCCCTAGCCACTAGGCCGCCCCGCCCCTAGCCACTAGGCCGCCCCGCCCCTAGCCACTAGGCCGCCCCGCCCCTAGCCACTAGGCCGCCCCTAGCCACTAGGCCGCCCGCCCCTAGCCACTAGGCCGCCCCGCCCCTAGCCACTAGGCCGCCCCGCCCCTAGCCTCTAGGCCGCCCCACGCCTCTAGGCCGCCCCACGCCTCTAGGCCGCCCCACGCCTCTAGGCCGCCCCACGCCTCTAGGCCGCCCCACGCCTCTAGGCCGCCCCACGCCTCTGGGCCGCCCACGCCCGCCCCACGCCTCTAGGCCGCCCACGCCTCTAGGCCGCCCCACGCCTCTAGGCCGCCCCACGCCTCTAGGCCGCCCCACGCCTCTAGGCCGCCCCACGCCTCTAGGCCGCCCCACGCCTCTAGGCCGCCCCACGCCTCTAGGCCGCCCCACGCCTAGGCCGCCCCACGCCTCTAGGCCGCCCCACGCCTCTAGGCCGCCCCACGCCTCTAGGCCGCCCCACGCCTCTAGGCCGCCCCACGCCTCTAGGCCGCCCCCACGCCTCTAGGCCGCCCCACGCCTCTAGGCCGCCCCACGCCTCTAGGCCGCCCCACGCCTCTAGGCCGCCCCACGCCTCTAGGCCGCCCCACGCCTCTAGGCCGCCCCACGCCTCTAGGCCGCCCCACGCCTCTAGGCCACCCCGCCACCTAAGGAAGGGGTCATTAACAGGAAAAATGTTGGTTAAATTGTTTGCCATTTCCAAATATAAAAAAGGTCCAAAATGTCCTGAAATTGAAATACAAATTACTGCAGGGTTTCTGTGTCAACCGTTCAACTAGAAAAATGAAAGATATTCCACTAGGCTACCAACATGACTTCTATCGCCACCCCAGTGTGTCTGTGTGTCTCCGTGAAACTCACCGATCCTGTGTCCGGCCTGTCTGCTGATGGCTGCGATACACTGGATGTAGGTACGGGTGGTGGACATGGAGTCGTTACGAGACAACTCTGACAGCAGGTGTTCAATCAGGTCCACAAACACCAGGTTCCCACAGGACATGACCAGGTGACCCAGAGCGATGATGGTCCTCTTCCTCACCGCCAGGCGGGGGCTGGTCAACTGAGGGAGCAGGCAGGACAGGATGGAGGGGTGAAAGTTCACCAGCAGACCCCCCTGTCTGTTAGAGGAGAGGGAGAGAGGTTAGCACCATGTTAAGTAGTGTCTGTCATCAGGCCGTATGATAGCTGACCAGACCCTACGTAGTCTGAGGACGCAGGCAGGACAGGATGGAGGGGTGAAAGTTCACCAGGAGACCCCCCTGTCTGTTAGAGGAGAGGGAGAGAGGTTCGCACCATGTTAAGTAGTGTCTGTCATCAGGCCGTATGATAGCTGACCAGACCCTACGTAGTCTGAGGACGCAGGCAGGACAGGATGGAGGGGTGAAAGTTCACCAGGAGACCCCCCTGTCTGTTAGAGGAGAGGGAGAGAGGTTCGCACCATGTTAAGTAGTGTCTGTCATCAGGCCGTATGATAGCTGACCAGACCCTACGTAGTCTGAGGACGCAGGCAGGACAGGATGGAGGGGTGAAAGTTCACCAGGAGACCCCCCTGTCTGTTAGAGGAGAGGGAGAGAGGTTAGCACCATGTTAAGTAGTGTCTGTCATCAGGCCATATGATAGCTGACCAGACCCTACGTAGTCTGAGGACGCAGGCAGGACAGGATGGAGGGGTGAAAGTTCACCAGCAGACTAGAGGTTGGCGCAGGAGTGAAAATTAATTCCTGTCCCGTCTTGTCAAATATTTTCCCGTACTGTTCTGGTCCAGAAACAGTTACATAACCCCAGAACATTCCTGGACCGTCCCAAAATCATTTTTACAGGCAGAAATCAGAAAAACATTTAGATATCCAATTGACTAATAAAGTAATCCATGACAAAGGACCATCTATAGTCTATAATGGGTTCAGACCAGCGGTCAGACAGTGGAGAACACACACACCAACACACACACACACCCCCCAACCTGGGTTCAGACCAGTGGAGAACACACACACCAACCTGGGTTCAGACCAGCAGTCAGACAGTGGAGAACACACACACCAACACACACACCAACCTGGGTCCACACCAACGGTCAGACAGTGGAGAACACACACACCAACCTGGGTTCAGGCCAGAGGTCAGACAGTGGAGAACACACACACCAACCTGGGTTCAGGCCAGCGGTCAGACAGTGGAGAACACACACACCAACCTGGGTCCACACCAACAGTCAGACAGTGGAGAACACACACACCAACCTGGGTCCACACCAACAGTCAGACAGTGGAGAACACACACACCAACCTGGGTTCAGACCAGCGGTCAGACAGTGGAGAACACACACACACACACACACACACACACACACACACACACACACACACACCAACCTGGGTTCAGGTCAGAGGTCAGACAGTGGAGAACACACACCAACCTGCAGAGCATGTCAGCCATGATGTCCAGAGCCTCCAGCTGAACTGACACATCCTCCTGCTTGGCGATGGCACTGGTCAGACGGCCTGTGATCTTTTTACACACACTGGCAGCCAGGGCCGAGCCTGGGGGTGGAGAGGGAGAGAGGGGGGTGGAGAGGGAGGGGGTGGAGAGGGAGAGAGGGGTGGAGAGGGAGAGGAGAGGGAGAGGGGGTGGAGAGGGAGAGGGGGTGGAGAGGGAGGGGGGTGGAGAGGAGAGAGGGAGAGGGGGTGGAGAGGGAGAGAGGGGGTGGAGAGGGAGAGAGGGGGTGGAGAGGGAGAGGAGAGGGAGAGGGGGGTGGAGAGGGAGAGAGGGAGAGAGGGGGTGGAGAGGGAGCGAGGGGGTGGAGAGGGAGCGAGGGGGTGGAGAGGGAGCGAGGGGGTGGAGAGGGAGCGAGGGGGTGGAGAGGGAGCGAGGGGGTGGAGAGGAGGAAGACAGAGAGAGGCTGAGTGAGCTAAATGAGTCATACTGCTGTCAGCCAAGATGGCTGATGCCTGAAGGTGATGGGGAAGCAAGGCTGTTAACAGATGCTCTCTTCTCCATGTCTCCCTCCACATGACTGGGAAAGGCCTGAACACAGCAGGAGATTAACCAGGATGTAGGGAGGACATCTAGCAAGAGGGGATAGTTCATCAGTTCATTACCTATAACACCATCACTAGAGGGGATAGTCCATCAGTTCATTACCTATAACACCATCACTAGAGGGGATAGTCCATCAGGTCATTAACAAACACACTACAACACCATCACTAGAGGGGATAGTCCATCAGGTCATTACCTATAACACCATCACTAGAGGGGATAGTTCATCAGTTCATTACCTATAACACCATCACTAGAGGGGATAGTCCATCAGGTCATTACCTATAACACCATCACTAGAGGGGATAGTCCATCAGGTCATTACCTATAACACCATCAATAGAGGGGATAGTCCATCAGATCATTAACAAACACACTACAACACCATCACTAGAGGGGATAGTCCATCAGGTCATTACCTATAACACCATCACTAGAGGGGATAGTCCATCAGGTCATTACCTATAACACCATCACTAGAGGGGATAGTCCATCAGGTCATTACCTATAACACCATCACTAGAGGGGATAGTCCATCAGGTCATTACCTATAACACCATCACTAGAGGGGATAGTCCATCAGGTCATTACCTATAACACCATCACTAGAGGGGATAGTCCATCAGGTCATTACCTATAACACCATCACTAGAGGGGATAGTCCATCAGGTCATTACCTATAACACCATCACTAGAGGGGATAGTCCATCAGGTCATTACCTATAACACCATCACTAGAGGGGATAGTCCATCAGGTCATTACCTATAACACCATCACTAGAGGGGATAGTCCATCAGATCATTACCTATAACACCATCACTAGAGGGGATAGTCCATCAGATCATTACCTATAACACCATCACTAGAGGGGATAGTCCATCAGATCATTACCTATAACACCATCACTAGAGGGGATAGTCCATCAGATCATTACCTATAACACCATCACTAGAGGGGATAGTCCATCAGGTCATTACCTATAACACCATCACTAGAGGGGATAGTCCATCAGATCATTACCTATAACACCATCACTAGAGGGGATAGTCCATCAGTTCATTACCTACAACACCATCACTAGAGGGGATAGTCCATCAGATCATTACCTACAACACCATCACTAGAGGGAATAGTCCATCAGATCATTACCTAACACACTACAACACCATCACTAGAGGGGATAGTCCATCAGATCATTACCTACAACACCATCACTAGATGGGATAGTCCATCAGGTCATTACCTATAACACCATCACTAGAGGGGATAGTCCATCAGATCATTACCTATAACACCATCACTAGAGGGGATAGTCCATCAGTTCATTACCTACAACACCATCACTAGAGGGGATAGTCCATCAGATCATTAACAAACACACTACAACACCATCACTAGAGGGGATAGTCCATCAGATCATTACCTATAACACCATCACTAGAGGGGATAGTCCATCAGATCATTACCTATAACACCATCACTAGAGGGGATAGTCCATCAGTTCATTACCTACAACACCATCACTAGAGGGGATAGTCCATCAGATCATTACCTACAACACCATCACTAGAGGGAATAGTCCATCAGATCATTACCTAACACACTACAACACCATCACTAGAGGGGATAGTCCATCAGATCATTACCTACAACACCATCACTAGATGGGATAGTCCATCAGGTCATTACCTATAACACCATCACTAGAGGGGATAGTCCATCAGATCATTACCTATAACACCATCACTAGAGGGGATAGTCCATCAGTTCATTACCTACAACACCATCACTAGAGGGGATAGTCCATCAGATCATTACCTACAACACCATCACTAGATGGGACAGTCCATCAGTTCATTACCTACAACACCATCACTAGAGGGGATAGTCCATCAGTTCATTACCTACAACACCATCACTAGAGGGGATAGTCCATCAGATCATTACCTAACACACCATCACTAGAGGGGATAGTCCATCAGTTCATTACCTAACACACTACAACACCATCACTAGGGGGAATAGTCCATCAGTTCATTACCTATAACACCATCACTAGAGGGGATAGTCCATCAGATCATTACCTACAACACCATCACTAGAGGGGATAGTCCATTAGATCATTAACAAACACACTACAACACCATCACTAGAGGGGATAGTCCATCAGATCATTACCTACAACACCATCACTAGAGGGGATAGTCCATCAGTTCATTACCTATAACACCATCACTAGAGGGGATAGTTCATCAGTTCATTACCTATAACACCATCACTAGAGGGGATAGTCCATCAGGTCATTACCTATAACACCATCACTAGAGGGGATAGTCCATCAGATCATTACCTATAACACCATCACTAGAGGGAATAGTCCATCAGATCATTACCTAACACACTACAACACCATCACTAGAGGGGATAGTCCATCAGATCATTACCTACAACACCATCACTAGATGGGATAGTCCATCAGTTCATTACCTACAACACAATCACTAGAGGGGATAGTCCATCAGTTCATTACCTATAACACCATCACTAGAGGGGATAGTCCATCAGGTCATTACCTATAACACCATCACTAGAGGGGATAGTCCATCAGGTCATTACCTACAACACCATCACTAGAGGGGATAGTCCATCAGGTCATTACCTACAACACCATCACTAGAGGGGATAGTCCATCAGTTCATTACCTATAACACCATCACTAGAGGGGATAGTCCATCAGTTCATTACCTATAACACCATCACTAGAGGGGATAGTCCATCAGTTCATTACCTATAACACCATCACTAGAGGGGATAGTCCATCAGATCATTACCTATAACACCATCACTAGAGGGGATAGTCCATCAGATCATTACCTATAACACCATCACTAGAGGGGATAGTCCATCAGTTCATTACCTATAACACCATCACTAGAGGGTATAGTACATTAGTTCAGGGATCAGGCCCTCTGGTCCACATAATCTTAATTATCAAACTTTTTTTTTAAAGAGAAGGGAAAACTGATCCAAGATCAGCTTTGTGAAGGCCCGTGTCTCGTGGAAAAGTGATCGGGGTAGAGGTCAGAGGTTAGAGGTCAGGGTGGTACTTACCGCTGGACGCAGGGGGCAGTTCTCCTATGACCGTCTTCAGTCCGATGCTGGAGATGTCTCGGAGCTGCTCCTTGTCTGCCAGCATGTTGGTGCACAGTGTGTCCACTATAGTCTCCACCTGGTACTCCTTCACCTTGCTGACCAACGGGCCCAGGCTGGAACACAATATATATATCAATATAAACTACCTGGTACTCCTTCACCTTACTGACCAACGGGCCCAGGCTGGAACACAATATATATATCAATATAAACTACCTGGTACTCCTTCACCTTACTGACCAACGGGCCCAGGCTGGAACACAATATATATATCAATATAAACTACCTGGTACTCCTTCACCTTACTGACCAACGGGCCCAGGCTGGAACACAATATATTAATCAATATAAACTACCTGGTACTCCTTCACCTTGCTGACCAACGGGCCCAGGCTGGAACACTATATATATATATATCAATATAAACTACCTGGTACTCCTTCACCTTGCTGACCAACGGGCCCAGGCTGGAACACTATATATATATATCATCAATATAAACTACATGGTACTCCTTCACCTTGCTGACCAACGGGCCCAGGCTGGAACATAATCTAACTGGTTCTCTCGTTTCAACAGACGCTAGTCCAGAGTTAATCTAATGTCATGATAACACCATGTTGTTACCCCACTGTGAACCATGTGAAGTGGGTCCCTTGTTTAAAAATGGCCGTCGTTTAATCAAAACACACTGAGTAACACACTACCATATTACCAGTAAGGCCGAGAGCTGCTCAACCAGACGGTTTTAGGGCCTCTTGTCGTCAACAGCAGAGAGAGGAAGAGACCTGTTTATGAAACACACTGAGTAACACACTACCATATTTCCAGTAAGGCCGAGAGCTGCTCAACCAGACGGTTTTAGGGCCTCTTGTCGTCAGCAGCAGAGAGAGGAAGAGACCTGTTTATGAAACACACTGAGTAACACACTACCATATTTCCAGTAAGGCCGAGAGCGGCTCAACCAGACGGTTTTAGGGCCTCTTGTCGTCAACAGCAGAGAGAGGAAGAGACCTGTTTATTAAACACACTGAGTAACACACTACCATATTACCAGTGAGGCCGAGAGCGGCTCAACCAGACGGTTTTAGGGCCTCTTGTCGTCAACAGCAGAGAGAAGAAGAGACCTGTTTATTAAACACACTGAGTAACACACTACCATATTACCAGTTAGGCCCGAGAGCGGCTCAACCAGACGGTTTTAGGGCCTCTTGTCGTCAACAGCAGAGAGAGGAAGAGACCTGTTTATTAAACACACTGAGTAACACACTACCATATTACCAGTTAGGCCCGAGAGCGGCTCAACCAGACGGTTTTAGGGCCTCTTGTCGTCAACAGCAGAGAGAGGAAGAGACCTGTTTATTAAACACACTGAGTAACACACTACCATATTACCAGTAAGGCCGAGAGCTGCTCAACCAGACAGTTTTAGGGCCTCTTGTCGTCAGCAGCAGAGAGAGGAAGAGACCTGTTTATGAAACACACTGAGTAACACACTACCATATTTCCAGTAAGGCCGAGAGCTGTTCAACCAGACAGTTTTAGGGCCTCTTGTCGTCAGCAGCAGAGAGAGGAAGAGACCTGTTTATGAAACACACTGAGTAACACACTACCATATTTCCAGTAAGGCCGAGAGCTGTTCAACCAGACAGTTTTAGGGCCTCTTGTCGTCAGCAGCAGAGAGAGGAAGAGACCTGTTTATGAAACACTGAGTAACACACTACCATATTTCCAGTAAGGCCGAGAGCGGCTCAACCAGACGGTTTTAGGGCCTCTTGTCGTCAGCAGAGAGAGGAAGAGACCTGTTTATTAAACACACTGAGTAACACACTACCATATTTCCAGTAAGGCCGAGAGCTGTTCAACCAGACAGTTTTAGGGCCTCTTGTCGTCAGCAGAGAGAGGAAGAGACCTGTTTATGAAACACACTGAGTAACACACTACCATATTACCAGTGAGGCCGAGAGCGGCTCAACCAGACAGTTTTAGGGCCTCGTCGCCCGCAGCAGAGAGAGGAAGAGACCTGTTTATTAAACACACTGAGTAACACACTACCATATTACCAGTGAGGCCGAGAGCTGCTCAACCAGACGGTTTTAGGGCCTCTTGTCGCCAGCAGCAGAGAGAGGAAGAGACCTGTTTATTAAACACACTGAGTAACACACTACCATATTACCAGTAAGGCCGAGAGCGGCTCAACCAGACGGTTTTAGGGCCTCTTGTCGCCAGCAGCAGAGAGAGGAAGAGACCTGTTTATTAAACACACTGAGTAACACACTACCATATTACCAGTAAGGCCGAGAGCGGCTCAACCAGACGGTTTTAGGGCCTCTTGTCGCCAGCAGCAGAGAGAGGAAGAGACCTGTTTATTAAACACACTGAGTAACACACTACCATATTACCAGTAAGGCCGAGAGCTGCTCAACCAGACAGTTTTAGGGCCTCTTGTCGTCAACAGCAGAGAGGAAGAGACCTGTTTATTAAACACACTGAGTAACACACTACCATATTACCAGTAAGGCCGAGAGCGGCTGACCCAGACGGTTTTAGGGCCTCTTGTCGTCAACAGCAGAGAGGAAGAGACCTGTTTATTAAACACACTGAGTAACACACTACCATATTACCAGTAAGGCCGAGAGCGGCTGACCCAGACGGTTTTAGGGCCTCTTGTCATCAACAGAGAGAGGAAGAGACCTGTTTATTAAACACACTGAGTAACACACTACCATATTACCAGTAAGGCCGAGAGCTGCTCAACCAGACGGTTTTAGGGCCTCTTGTCAGCAGCAGAGAGAGGAAGAGACCTGTTTATTAAACACACTGAGTAACACACTACCATATTACCAGTAAGGCCGAGAGCGGCTGACCCAGACGGTTTTAGGGCCTCTTGTCATCAACAGAGAGAGAAAGAGACCTGTTTATTAAAACAGTAGATCAGTTGAGCCTACTTGTTCTGGCCATCCAGGTCAGTGTCACCTGATCCGTCACCTCTGTCACGACAGATCTTTGCGGGTCTGTTTTAACACCTGTAAGTGCCATTTACTGCAATCTGGAGCAACAAAAAATATAAAAAAGGCCTTAAAATGATAATATCTTTTGTTTTCTTACATAGTAGTGCAGCCAGAACACAAAGAGACACAAAGCCTTTCTGACAGCCTGCGTTCACGACACACAACAGAGTGGATTACTACTTCAAAACAGCAGCGATACGAAAGCAGGCAAACTTGCAGTGTGACTGTAGCCTATATGAAACACTGGAAATGTGAGAGAAATACAGCCTAGAGAGATTAATTTTAATTCATCTTCTTATTGATCACATAATCCCTTAAAAGCCTAATTCTAAATGGTTTGTTGAGCGTGAGAGCCGAGACGATCACACTGCCGTTGGCTCATAAGCACCGAGACGTGTTCCCCGAGCTGGGACAAGGAAGATAAAAGTCAACGCTGCTCTGACATGAAATATCCACAGACAAATATGTCAAATATGCAATAAGACAAATCAAACTGAAGCAAACAGAGTTATTCAATAACACTGTCCATTATCAGTGTTGTGAAACGATATGAATGAGAGAGAGAGAGAAACAGAGGCAGAGAGAAAGAGGCAGAGTGACTGACTGAAGCAGACAGACAAGAGAAATAAAGACACAGCGAGAGGCAGAGAGACAGACAGAGCGGGAGGCAGAGGCAGACAGACAGAGCGAGAGGCAGATGCAGACAGACAGACAGAGCGAGAGGCAGAGACAGACAGACAGAGCGAGAGGCAGAGACAGACAGACAGACAGAGCGAGAGGCAGAGACAGACAGACAGACAGAGCGGGAGGCAGAGAGACAGACAGACAGAGCGAGAGGCAGAGACAGACAGACAGAGCGAGAGGCAGAGACAGACAGACAGAGCGAGCGGCAGAGACAGACAGACAGAGCGAGCGGCAGAGACAGACAGACAGACAGAGCGAGAGGCAGAGACAGACAGACAGACAGAGCGAGAGGCAGAGACAGACAGACAGACAGAGCGAGAGGCAGAGACAGACAGACAGACAGAGCGAGAGGCAGAGACAGACAGAGCGAGAGGCAGAGACAGACAGACAGACAGAGCGAGAGGCAGAGACAGACAGACAGACAGAGCGAGAGGCAGAGACAGACAGACAGAGCGAGAGGCAGAGACAGACAGACAGAGCGAGAGGCAGAGACAGACAGACAGACAGAGCGAGAGGCAGAGACAGACAGACAGAGCGGGAGGCAGAGACAGACAGACAGAGCGGGAGGCAGAGACAGACAGACAGAGCGGGAGGCAGAGACAGACAGACAGAGCGAGAGGCAGAGACAGACAGACAGAGCGAGAGGCAGAGACAGACAGACAGAGCGAGAGGCAGAGACAGACAGACAGACAGAGCGAGAGGCAGAGACAGACAGACAGACAGAGCGAGAGGCAGAGACAGACAGACAGACAGAGCGTGAGGCAGAGACAGACAGACAGACAGAGCGAGAGGCAGAGACAGACAGACAGACAGACAGACAGAGCGAGAGGCAGAGACAGACAGAGAGCGGGAGGCAGAGACAGACAGACAGAGCGGGAGGCAGAGACAGACAGACAGAGCGGGAGGCAGAGACAGACAGACAGACAGAGCGAGAGGCAGAGACAGACAGACAGACAGAGCGAGAGGCAGAGACAGACAGACAGACAGAGCGAGAGGCAGAGACAGACAGACAGACAGAGCGAGAGGCAGAGACAGACAGACAGACAGAGCGAGAGGCAGAGACAGACAGACAGACAGAGCGAGAGGCAGAGACAGACAGACAGACAGAGCGAGAGGCAGAGACAGACAGACAGACAGAGCGAGAGGCAGAGACAGACAGACAGACAGAGCGAGAGGCAGAGACAGACAGACAGACAGAGCGAGAGGCAGAGACAGACAGACAGACAGAGCGAGAGGCAGAGACAGACAGACAGACAGAGCGAGAGGCAGAGACAGACAGACAGACAGAGCGAGAGGCAGAGACAGACAGACAGACAGAGCGAGAGGCAGAGACAGACAGACAGACAGAGCGTGAGGCAGAGACAGACAGACAGACAGAGCGAGAGGCAGAGACAGACAGACAGAGCGAGAGGCAGAGACAGACAGACAGACAGAGCGAGAGGCAGAGACAGACAGACAGACAGAGCGAGAGGCAGAGACAGACAGACAGACAGAGCGTGAGGCAGAGACAGACAGACAGACAGAGCGAGAGGCAGAGACAGACAGACAGAGCGAGAGGCAGAGACAGACAGACAGACAGAGCGAGAGGCAGAGACAGACAGACACAGCGGGAGGCAGAGACAGACAGACACAGCGGGAGGCAGAGACATAGCATCAGAGAGACAGAAAGACACAGAGACAGAAAGACACAGCGACAGAGGCAGAGACATAACATCAGAGAGGCAGAGACATAACATCAGAGAGGCAGAAAGACACAGCGGCAGAGACAGAGACATAACATCAGAGAGACAGAAAGACACAGCGGCAGAGGCAGAGACATAACATCAGAGAGACAGAAAGACACAGCGACAGAGACATAACATCAGAGAGACAGAAAGACACAGCGGCAGAGACATAACATCAGAGAGACAGAAAGACAGAGGCGGAGACATAACATCAGAGAGACAGAAAGACACAGCGGCAGAGACAGAGACATAACATCAGAGAGACAGAAAGACACAGAGACATAACATCAGAGAGACAGAAAGACACAGAGACAGAGACATAACATCAGAGAGACAGAAAGACACAGAGACGGAGACATAACATCAGAGAGACAGAAAGACATATCAACAGACAGACAGTGGCAGACAGATGGTTCGGGACTAGACAGTCTCCCAAAGGGCCCAAGCCAGTCAGTCAGGTGATTCAGCCCCTCTCTCAGTCTCGGTGTTTGACAGCCATGTTTTGAACCCCACTATAAATGGTGCCTTAAATTAAATCAGAGACACCAGGTTTTTCGTTGCAGAAAAACACAAAAAGCTACAACAACAAAAAAGCACTGTTGCCGGCCAAAGTGTCCAGGAGAAAAAACAATCCCATTGCTAAATAATAAAATAATGACCGGCATGCTTATTGGTCTATAGGTTCATTTGCATAATTTTGTGGAATTAAATTGGCCTGTGTGTATTTTGGTTGGTCATCTTATTTATCCAACACAACCTACAGAGTGGGGTTTCCCCTGCAGCTCCTCAGCGTGTTACTGCCGGAGCAAAACATGTGCTTCTATAAGCCCACTCATTTAAAAATGCTATTCGTTTGTGTTCAAAACAGTTTTGTTGCTCGATTAAGAAGAGCTACTATTTTTATTTCTCAACTGGTAATTGAAGAATGTCTCCCATTCAAGTGCAGGAATAAAAGCTGTGCGTCAGTGCGTCTCCCACCACTTTACAATGGGAGCTTTAGGCCGTATGCATTTTGATAACATACTTTATGGTTTGAAACTTAAATGTTTTTCCTTGCTTTAGAGTAACCTAAAGTCTAAATCCAACCATGGAAAGGTGGAGGCAATTATTTTACACTGAACAAAAATATAAAGTCAACATGTAAAGTGTTGGTCCCATGTTTCATGAGATGAAATGAAAGATCCCGTAAATTCAGTACACACAAAAAGCTTTGTTATGTAAACAAAATAGGTTACATTTCTGTTAGTGAGCATTTCTCCTTTGCCAAGACAAGCCACCTGACAGATGTGGCATATCAAGAAGCTGATTAAAAAGCAAGCTAATTACACAGGTGCACCTTGTGCTGGGGACAACAAAAGGCCACTAAAATGTGCAATTTTTCACAACACAATGCCACAGATGTCTCTAGTTGAGGGAGCGTGCAATTGGTATGCTGAATGCAGGAGTATGCACCAGAGCTGTTGCCAGAGAATTGAATGTTCATTGCTCTACCATAAGCCGCCTCCAACATTGTTTTAGAGAATTTGGCAGTACATCTAACCGGTCTCACAACTACAGGCCACGTGTAACCACACCAGCCCAGGACCTCCACACCAGGCTTCTTCACCTGTGGGATCGTCTGAGACCAGCCACCCGGACAGCTGATGAAACTGAGGAGTATTTCTGTCTGTAATAACGCCCCTCTGTGGGGGGAAAAAAACTCATTCTGATTGGCTGGGCCTATGGCTCCCCAGGGGCTGGGCCTATGGCTCCCCAGGGGCTGGGCCTATGGCTCCCCAGGGGCTGGGCCTAGTCAGAGGCTGGGCCTAGTCACCCCTGCCCAGTCATGTGAAATCCATAGATTAGGACCTAATGAATTTATTTAAAATGTACTGTTTTCCTTATATGAACTCTAACTCAGTAAAATTGTTGTTTACATTTTTGTTCAGTATTTGAAGACTTCATAGGCAGCACGTGAGTTAAGTTTGGGGAAGCATGCAGAATGGTAGGATAAATTGTATGTCAGTTATGATATTATATCATATATATTATATTTTCAAATGCGCATATTTGTGGAACAGTTAAAAACAATTTAAATAACGTTTGTTTCTCAAAATCACTGTCACGTGATTAATCATAACAAGCGGAATTAAAATGATAATCTCAAAGTTAAAGAAAAAAAAAGTAAATGAATGCGAGATCACCCGCCTGTCTGTCATATGGACACATTGATGGCTAAAGAAAGGAGCGCATGGAACTCACAGCCTATTGGCCAATGCAGCAGTAGACCTATAACGTCCATCGCTCTTTCACAACCGAGGACTGGTGATTATTATCGAGGGGGAGACGGTTGGAAAGATGTTTCAAATTGCTTACTGTGAGGACTTTAATATATCATTCTCAATGAATATTTAAAAAACAACAACACTTTCCTACATTTCGGCGCAGCAGGCCCGGTTCTTCTATATGCTCCCTCAACAATACCAGGACAGAGAAAACACAGAAGTGCTCATTGGTCACATGGCGCATTCCAAACACAAGACCATTTAAAAAAAATGTTTTACAATCTCATAAATGATGGTTATGAAGTAAAACAAAAAAAAAACTTGTTTCTCACAAGTGTAGCAGGTTGTGAACTTCTATGTTTCAACTCTGAGAATGACTAATTAATACATACATTAACCTTTCAAGGTATAGGGGGCAGCATTTTCACTTTTGGATAAATAGCGTGTCCAATTTCAACTTCCTGCTACTCATGCCAGGAATATAAGATATGCATATTATTAGTAGATGTGGATAGAAAAAAAACACTGAAGTTTCTAAAACTGTTTGAATCATGTCTGTGAGTATAACAGAACTTATGTAGCAGGCAAAACCCAGAGGACTAACTGTTCAGAATTATTATTTTTTGCCTCCGACTGCTCCCTCAGTTGTCTTTGCCAAGGGATATTTCATAGGAACCTATTTTCAGTTCCTACCACTTCCACTGGATGTCACCAGTCTTTGGAAGTTGGTTGAGGTTATTCCTTTGTGCAACGAAGAAGAAGCACATCCTGGAACAACGTTACACTATTGAGAGTTGCGCAAGGCGTAAAAAGGTGCATGGTTTGTTTACTTGCTGTATTGAATACAGATTAATCCCATCTACAATTTGATCGATTATTAACGTTTAAAAATACCTAAAGTTGTATTACAAAAGTAGTTTGAAATCTTTTGGCAAAGTATATAGGCAACTTTTGAAATGTTTTGTAGTGACGTTGTGTTTTTGTAAGCTGTTTTTTTCTGGATCAAACGCGCTTTATAAATGGACATTTTGGGTATATATGGACAGAATTAATTGAAAAAAAAGGGACCAATTGTGATGTTTATGGGACATATTGGAGTGCCACCAAAAGAAGTTTGTCAAAGGTAATGCATGTTTTATTTTATTTCAGCGTTTTGTGTAGCGCCTGCAGGGTTGAAATATGCTACCCTCTTTATTGACATAGTGCTATCCTCAGATAAGAGCTTAATGCTTTCGCCAAAAAGATTTTTAAAATCTGACATGTTGGCTGGATTCACAACCAGTGTAGCTTTAATTGAGTATCTTACATGTGTGATTTAATGAATGTTTGATTTCATATCATTATTTGAATTTGCCGCGCTGAATTTTCCCTGTTTTTTTCCCAAGTGGGACGCAAGCGTCCCCTATACCATAAGAAGTTAACAGACATTAATGTCACCAAATGACGGGGATTAACGGTACATTTACTAATGAGGACGTAAATGGGGATCTGATTTTTTTATTATTTTTTAAATCGAAGGGCCAACAAATGTACACTATGAAACACTGAATGCTCAAGACTTGGTGGGAGGCAGCAGAGCCATTCTGGAAAGAGACTTTACCTTCTCGTCTCCACGTTATAAAAATATACTCAAGACATCATTTTCACTAATATTTTTAAATGCTTTTCACTGACAGCCGCAACTTAATAATCAGCTCGGTCCAGCGACACAAGCGCTGCCCAAATCGCGGGCTTCCCAAATATGCATAGGCCTACGAGCTTGTGATCTGAAACAATCCACAGCAACATAAAAAAAAAACAAGAAACCAATGATCTTCAATTCCTCTATAACCAAGTCCTGCTTTTTGGTTAAGTATTTTACATTATTTATATTCATAGACCGAAATGCTATAATTGCAACGGCAAATCTATTTCCATTTATGAACTTGACCCACCACTATGTCATTTCTCCTGTTCTATTGGACCCACCGCTATGTCATCTCTCTCCTGTTCTATTGGATCCACCACTATGTCATTTCTCCTGTTCTATTGGACCCACCACTATGTCATCTCTCCTGTTCTATTGGACCCACCACTATGTCATTTCTCTCCTGTTCTATTGAATCCACCACTATGTCATCTCTCCTGTTCTATTGGACCCACCACTATGTCATTTCTCTCCTGTTCTATTGGATCCACCACTATATCATTTCTCTCCTGTTCTATTGGACCCACCACTATGTCATCTCTCTCCTGTTCTATTGGATCCACCACTACGCCATCTCTCTCCTGTTCTATTGGATCCACCACTACGCCATCTCTCTCCTGTTCTATTGGACCCACCACTATGTCATCTCTCCTGTTCTATTGAATCCACCACTATGTCATCTCTCCTGTTCTATTGAATCCACCACTACGTCATCTCTCTCCTGTTCTATTGGACCCACCACTACGTCATCTCTCTCCTGTTCTATTGGACCCACCACTACGCCATCTCTCTCCTGTTCTATTGAATCCACCACTACGCCATCTCTCTCCTGTTCTATTGGACCCACCACTATGTCATCTCTCCTGTTCTATTGGACCCACCACTATGTCATCTCTCCTGTTCTATTGGACCCACCACTATATCATTTCTCTCCTGTTCTATTGGACCCACCACTATGTCATCTCTCTCCTGTTCTATTGGATCCACCACTACGCCATCTCTCTCCTGTTCTATTGGACCCACCACTATGTCATCTCTCCTGTTCTATTGAATCCACCACTATGTCATCTCTCCTGTTCTATTGAATCCACCACTATGTCATCTCTCCCCTGTTCTATTGGACCCACCACTATGTCATCTCTCCCCTGTTCTATTGGACCCACCACTATGTCATCTCTCCCCTGTTCTATTGGACCCACCACTATGTCATCTCTCCCCTGTTCTATTGGACCCACCACTATGTCATCTCTCCCCTGTTCTATTGGACCCACCACTATGTCATCTCTCCCCTGTTCTATTGGACCCACCACTGTCATCTCTCTCCTGTTCTATTGGACCCACCACTATGTCATCTCTCCCCTGTTCTATTGGACCCACCACTATGTCATCGCTCTCCTGTTCTATTGGACCCACCACTATGTCATCTCTCCCCTGTTCTATTGGACCCACCACTATGTCATCTCTCCCCTGTTCTATTGGACCCACCACTATGTCATCTCTCCCCTGTTCTATTGGACCCACCACTATGTCATCTCTCCCCTGTTCTATTGGACCCACCACTATGTCATCTCTCCCCTGTTCTATTGGACCCACCACTATGTCATCTCTCCCCTGTTCTATTGGACCCACCACTATGTCATCTCTCCCCTGTTCTATTGGACCCACCACTATGTCATCTCTCCCCTGTTCTATTGGACCCACCACTATGTCATCTCTCCCCTGTTCTATTGGACCCACCACTATGTCATCTCTCCCCTGTTCTATTGGACCCACCACTATGTCATCTCTCCCTGTTCTATTGGACCCACCACTATGTCATCTCTCCCCTGTTCTATTGGACCCACCACTATGTCATCTCTCCCCTGTTCTATTGGACCCACCACTATGTCATCTCTCCCCTGTTCTATTGGACCCACCACTATGTCATCTCTCCCCTGTTCTATTGGACCCACCACTATGTCATCTCTCCCCTGTTCTATTGGACCCACCACTATGTCATCTCTCTCCTGTTCTATTGGACCCACCACTATGTCATCTCTCTCCTGTTCTATTGGACCCACCACTGTCATCTCTCTCCTGTTCTATTGGACCCACCACTATGTCATCTCTCTCCTGTTCTATTGGACCCACCACTATGTCATCTCTCCCCTGTTCTATTGGACCCACCACTATGTCATCTCTCCCCTGTTCTATTGGACCCACCACTATGTCATCTCTCCCCTGTTCTATTGGACCCACCACTATGTCATCTCTCCCCTGTTCTATTGGACCCACCACTATGTCATCTCTCCCTGTTCTATTGGACCCACCACTATGTCATCTCTCCCCTGTTCTATTGGACCCACCACTATGTCATCTCTCCCCTGTTCTATTGGACCCACCACTATGTCATCTCTCCCCTGTTCTATTGGACCCACCACTATGTCATCTCTCCCCTGTTCTATTGGACCCACCACTATGTCATCTCTCCCCTGTTCTATTGGACCCACCACTATGTCATCTCTCCCCTGTTCTATTGGACCCACCACTATGTCATCTCTCCCCTGTTCTATTGGACCCACCACTATGTCATCTCTCCCCTGTTCTATTGGACCCACCACTATGTCATCTCTCCCCTGTTCTATTGGACCCACCACTATGTCATCTCTCTCCTGTTCTATTGGACCCACCACTATGTCATCTCTCTCCTGTTCTATTGGACCCACCACTGTCATCTCTCTCCTGTTCTATTGGACCCACCACTATGTCATCTCTCTCCTGTTCTATTGGACCCACCACTATGTCATCGCTCCCCTGTTCTATTGGACCCACCACTATGTCATCGCTCCCCTGTTCTATTGGACCCACCACTATGTCATCTCTCCCCTGTTCTATTGGACCCACCACTATGTCATCTCTCCCCTGTTCTATTGGACCCACCACTATGTCATCTCTCCCCTGTTCTATTGGACCCACCACTATGTCATCTCTCCCCTGTTCTATTGGACCCACCACTATGTCATCTCTCCCCTGTTCTATTGGACCCACCACTATGTCATCTCTCCCCTGTTCTATTGGACCCACCACTATGTCATCTCTCCCCTGTTCTATTGGACCCACCACTATGTCATCTCTCCCCTGTTCTATTGGACCCACCACTATGTCATCTCTCCCCTGTTCTATTGGACCCACCACTATGTCATCTCTCCCTGTTCTATTGGACCCACCACTATGTCATCTCTCCCCTGTTCTATTGGACCCACCACTATGTCATCTCTCCCTGTTCTATTGGACCCACCACTATGTCATCTCTCCCCTGTTCTATTGGACCCACCACTATGTCATCTCTCCCCTGTTCTATTGGACCCACCACTATGTCATCTCTCCCTGTTCTATTGGACCCACCACTATGTCATCTCTCCCCTGTTCTATTGGACCCACCACTATGTCATCTCTCCCCTGTTCTATTGGACCCACCACTATGTCATCTCTCCCCTGTTCTATTGGACCCACCACTATGTCATCTCTCCCCTGTTCTATTGGACCCACCACTATGTCATCTCTCCCCTGTTCTATTGGACCCACCACTATGTCATCTCTCCCCTGTTCTATTGGACCCACCACTATGTCATCTCTCCCCTGTTCTATTGGACCCACCACTATGTCATCTCTCCCCTGTTCTATTGGACCCACCACTATGTCATCTCTCCCCTGTTCTATTGGACCACTATGTCATCTCTCCCCTGTTCTATTGGACCCACCACTATGTCATCTCTCCCCTGTTCTATTGGACCCACCACTATGTCATCTCTCCCCTGTTCTATTGGACCCACCACTATGTCATCTCTCCCCTGTTCTATTGGACCCACCACTATGTCATCTCTCCCCTGTTCTATTGGACCCACCACTATGTCATCTCTCCCCTGTTCTATTGGACCCACCACTATGTCATCTCTCCCCTGTTCTATTGGACCCACCACTATGTCATCTCTCCCCTGTTCTATTGGACCCACCACTATGTCATCTCTCCCCTGTTCTATTGGACCCACCACTATGTCATCTCTCCCCTGTTCTATTGGACCCACCACTATGTCATCTCTCCCCTGTTCTATTGGACCCACCACTATGTCATCTCTCCCCTGTTCTATTGGACCCACCACTATGTCATCTCTCCCCTGTTCTATTGGACCCACCACTATGTCATCTCTCCCCTGTTCTAGCCGGACCCACCACTATGTCATCTCTCCCTGTTCTATTGGACCCACCACTATGTCATCTCTCCCCTGTTCTATTGGACCCACCACTATGTCATCTCTCCCCTGTTCTATTGGACCCACCACTATGTCATCTCTCCCTGTTCTATTGGACCCACCACTATGTCATCTCTCCCCTGTTCTATTGGACCCACCACTATGTCATCTCTCCCCTGTTCTATTGGACCCACCACTATGTCATCTCTCCCCTGTTCTATTGGACCCACCACTATGTCATCTCTCCCCTGTTCTATTGGACCCACCACTATGTCATCTCTCCCCTGTTCTATTGGACCCACCACTATGTCATCTCTCCCCTGTTCTATTGGACCCACCACTATGTCATCTCTCCCTGTTCTATTGGACCCACCCTATGTCATCTCTCCCCTGTTCTATTGGACCCACCACTATGTCATCTCTCCCCTGTTCTATTGGACCCACCACTATGTCATCTCTCCCCTGTTCTATTGGACCCACCACTATGTCATCTCTCCCCTGTTCTATTGGACCCTATGTCATCTCTCTCCCCTGTTCTATTGGACCCACCACTATGTCATCTCTCCCCTGTTCTATTGGACCCACCACTATGTCATCTCTCCCCTGTTCTATTGGACCCACCACTATGTCATCTCTCCCCTGTTCTATTGGACCCACCACTATGTCATCTCTCCCCTGTTCTATTGGACCCACCACTATGTCATCTCTCCCCTGTTCTATTGGACCCACCACTATGTCATCTCTCTCCTGTTCTATTGGACCCACCACTATGTCATCTCTCTCCTGTTCTATTGGACCCACCACTATGTCATCTCTCTCCTGTTCTATTGGACCCACCACTATGTCATCTCTCTCCTGTTCTATTGGACCCACCACTATGTCATCTCTCTCCTGTTCTATTGGACCCACCACTATGTCATCTCTCTCCTGTTCTATTGGACCCACCACTATGTCATCTCTCTCCTGTTCTATTGGACCCACCACTATGTCATCTCTCTCCTGTTCTATTGGACCCACCACTATGTCATCTCTCTCCTGTTCTATTGGACCCACCACTATGTCATCTCTCTCCTGTTCTATTGGACCCACCACTATGTCATCTCTCTCCTGTTCTATTGGACCCACCACTATGTCATCTCTCTCCTGTTCTATTGGACCCACCACTATGTCATTTCTCTCCTGTTCTATTGGACCCACCACTGTCATTTCTCTCCTGTTCTATTGGACCCACCACTATGTCATCTCTCTCCTGTTCTATTGGACCCACCACTATGCCATTTCTCTCCTGTTCTATTGGATCCACCACTATGTCATCTCTCTCCTGTTCTATTGGATCCACCACTATGTCATCTCTCTCCTGTTCTATTGGATCCACCACTATGCCATTTCTCATATGAACAACCCACGATAGTTGTTGCATCATTAGATCTCCCCTTTTTCTAAATTTCTAACAGAGATGTACATTTCTGTCACATATGGAACAGCTATCAGTGTGAGCTGTTTAGAACGGAGTTTTCGCCCCCCCCCGAATTGCATTTTGACAAATATTTGAAAATGACGTTTTATTGGACTGCTTTATTACACGAGATGCATGTTAAGATGAATTACCCTCATCTAAAAAGGTGATTTCTGTCATTCTGAGCACCGTGGGTGGACTGGGTGGATGCGCTAAGGGGATTTATACACCTCAATGCATATGGGTCAGGTAAATGTCTGAGATAATAGCCTGTAAATTAAAATATCTTCCCACAACACGTTGTCCGGTGCCACATTTTCCTAATGGAAACCCTCACACACACACCCCACACACACACACACACACCCCTACACACCCACCCACCCACCCCTACACACACCCCTACACACACCCACACCCCTACACACAGAGGCAGAGATCTCTCACCATTTGACAGCCAGATTCTGGACCTCTCCGTTTTTGTCTTCCAGTAGCTTAAGGATCATCTTGACCACCTTGCGTTCACTGTCATCGTCCAGCTTGATGGAGTCTTTCTGCAGCTCCGACATCAGGTCGTTGGTGGCCATGAATCTACAGGAACACACAGGGAGAAAGAAGACCCAGTTAGACCAACAGGGTTATGAGGTTATATTTATTTACCTTCATTTAACCAGGCAAGTCAGTTAAGAACAAATTCTTATTTTCAATGACGGCCTAGGAACAGTGGGTCAACTGGTCTAGGAACAGTGGGTCAACTGGTCTAGGAACAGTGGGTCAACTGGTCTAGGAACAGTGGGTCAACTGGTCTAGGAACAGTGGGTCAACTGGTCTAGGAAAAGTGGGTCAACTGGTCTAAGAACAGTGGGTCAACTGGTCTAGGAACAGTGGGTCAACTGGTCTAGGAACAGTGGGTCAACTGGTCTAGGAACAGTGGGTCAACTGGTCTAGGAACAGTGGGTCAACTGGTCTAGGAACAGTGGGTCAACTGGTCTAGGAACAGTGGGTCAACTGGTCTAGGAACAGTGGGTTAACTGACTTCAGGGGCAGAACGACAGATTTGTACCATGTCAGCTCGGGGATTCAATCCAGCAACCTACCGGTTACTAGTCCAACACTAACCACTGGGCTACCCTACCCTAGTAATCCAAGTAAAAATTCCCTGTCTTAGGTCAGTTATGATCACCACTTTATTTTAGGAATGTGAAATGCCAGAATAATAGTTGAGAGAATGATTTGTTTCAGCTTTTATTTCTTTCATCACATTCCCAGTGGGTCAGAAGTTTACATACACTCAATTAGTATTTGTTAGCATTGCCGTAAATTTTTTTAACTTGGGTTAAACATTTCGGGAAGCCTTCCACAAGCTTCCCACAATACGTTTGGTGAATTTTGGCCCATTCCTCCTGACAGAGCTGGTGTAACTGAGTCAGGCTTGTAGAGTCAGGTTTGATGGCCTCCTTCCTTGCTCGCACACACTTTTTCAGTTCTGCCCACACATATAGGATTGAGGTCAGGGCTTTATGATGGCCACGCCAATACCTTGACTTTGTTGTCCTTAATGCCATTTTGCCACAACTTGGAAGTATGCTTGGGGTCAAAGTCCATTTGGACGACACATTTGCAACCAAGCTATAACTTCCTGACTGGTGTCTTAAGAAGTTGCTTCAATATATCCACATCATTTTCCTTTCCTCATGATGCCATCTATTTTGTGAAGTGCACCAGTCTCTCCTGCAGCAAAGCACCCCCACAACATCATGCTGCCACCCCCGTGCTTCACGGTTGGGATGGTGTTCTTCAGCTTGCAAGCTTCCCCCTTTTCCTCCAAACATAACGATGGTCATTATGGCCGAACTGTTCTATTTTTGTTTCATCAGAGCAGAGGACATTTCTCCAAAAAGTATGATCTTTGTCCCCATGTGCAGCTGTAAACCGTAGTCTGGCTTTTTTTAATGGCAGTTTTGGAGCAGTGGCTTCTTCCTTGCTGAGCGGCCTTTCATGTTATGTTGATATAGGACTCATTTTACTGTGGCTATAGATACTTCTGTGCCTGTTTCCTCCAGCATCTTCACAAGGTCCTTTGCTGTTGCTCTGGGATTGATTTGCACTTTTCGCACCAAAGTACGTTCATCTCTAGGAGACAGAACGCGTCGCCTTCCTGAGAGGTATGATGGCTGCGTGGTCCCATGGTGTTTATACTTGCGTACTATCGTTTGTACAGATGAACGTGGTACCTTCAGGCGTTTGGAAATTTCACCCAAGGATGAACCAGACTTGTGGAGGTCTACAATTGTTTTTCTGAGGTCTTGGCAGATTTCTTTTGATTTTCCCATTTTCCCAAGCAAAGAGGCACTGAGTTTGAAGGTAGGCCTTGAAATACATCCATAGGTACACCTCCAATTGACTCAAATGATGTCAATTAGCCTATCAGAAGCATCTAAAGCTATGACATTTTCTGGAATTTTCCAATCTGTTTAAAGGCAGAGTCAACGTAGTGTAGGTAAACTTCTGACCCACGGGAATTGTGATACAGTGAATTATAAGTGAAATAATCTGTCTGTAAACAATTGTTGGAAAAAAATCACTTGTGTCATTGCACAAGGTAGATGTCCTAACCGACTTGCCAAAACTATAGTTTGTTCACAAGAAATGTATGGAGTGGTTGAAAAACTAGTCCATGACTCTACAGGTACAAAAAGGGAGAAAGAAGACCCAGTTAGACTAACAGCGTTATAATGTTGTGTTATACGTTCATAAGACATCCAACTAAAGAATCTTCTAGAGCAAAGTCCCCCCCTTCCAGCATTAGGGAACACTATTTCTACATTGTTATTTTATATATCTTACTGCACCTGGTATTCTCCCAGGTGCTCTCCCGTCCCAGTGCTAATCAGGCCCAAAAACCATGACCCACCTGGCCGCCTACCTATTTACCACAGGCTGTTTAACCCGGATGTCTGACGCACCAATGTGTCGCAGGAAACACAGTTCCACTGGCAACCGGGTTCAGCTTGCAGGCGCCCGGCCCCGTCACAAGGAGTCGCTAGAGCACAATGAGCCAAGGAAAGCCCCACCGGTCAAACCCTCTGAAGGGTTGTAACACCACTGAGCTGAGAGGAGGAAACCCTCCAAAGGGGTTTAACACCACTGAGCTGAGAGGAGGAAACCCTCCAAAGGGTTTTAACACCACTGAGCTGAGAGGAGGAAACCCTCCGAAGGGGTTTAACACCACTGAGCTGAGAGGAGGAAACCCCTCCAAAGGGTTGTAACACCACTGAGCTGAGAGGAGGAAACCCTCCAAAGGGGTGTAACACCACTGAGCTGAGAGGAAACCCTCCGAGGGGTTGTAACACCACTGAGCTGAGAGGAGGAAACCCTCCGAAGGGTTTTAACACCACTGAGCTGAGAGGAGGAAACCCTCCGAAGGGGTTTAACACCACTGAGCTGAGAGGAGGAAACCCTCCAAAGGGGTGTAACACCACTGAGCTGAGAGGAAACCCTCCGAGGGGTTGTAACACCACTGAGCTGAGAGGAGGAAACCCTCCGAAGGGTTTTAACACCACTGAGCTGAGAGGAGGAAACCCTCCGAAGGGGTTTAACACCACTGAGCTGAGAGGAGGAAACCCTCCGAGGGGTTGTAACACCACTGAGCAGAGAGAAGTTAACAAGTCAAGTGCTCTGACATTAGAAACCAAAGCAAATCAACACTAGGGCAAAGATCAAGCTAATATATCCGAGGAGAGGAACGCTTGAAGCCTAACGCACTAGAAGATACCAGACAGACCAGCTCTGATCTCTTAAGAGTGTGTGTGTGTGTGTGTGTGTGGGGGGGGGAATAACTTTTATCATCAAATCCAATGTAATACATGGGAGTATACATCACACACGATCCGCAAGAAGACACCATCTTGTCTCCATCTTAACACATCAAAGAACTCCTGGTGCGATTCAACAAGGACCCTTTCCTAAATACTATGCATCTCAACACTAGGCTCGTTGATCATCTCTGAAGTGCCCCCCCTCCTCATCGGAACGCAAGAAGCTTTTTAAAACAAGAGGGACAGCGAGAAGGAAGAGAGGAAAGAAAAATAATGAATAATGCATGAGGTCCATGGCCCAAACTCACTGAGAGACAGCCCCACAGCATGAGGTAATGGACTGGAGCACCCACACTCACTGAGATACAGCCCCACAGCATGAGGTAATGGACTGGAGCACCCACACTCACTGAGAGACAGCCCAACAGCATGAGGTAATGGAAGGGAGCACCCACACTCACTGAGAGACAGCCCCACAGCATGAGGTAATGGACTGGAGCACCCACACTCACTGAGAGACAGCCCCACAGCATGAGGTAATGGACTGGAGCACCCACACTCACTGAGAGACAGCCCCACAGCATGAGGTAATGGACTGGAGCACCCACACTCACTGAGATACAGCCCCACAGCATGAGGTAATGGAAGGGAGCACACACACTCACTGAGATACAGCCCCACAGCATGAGGTAATGGACTGGAGCACCCACACTCACTGAGATGCAGCCCCACAGCATGAGGTAATGGACTGGAGCACCCACACTCACTGAGAGACAGCCCCACAGCATGAGGTAATGGACTGGAGCACCCACACTCACTGAGAGACAGCCCAACAGCATGAGGTAATGGAAGGGAGCACCCACACTCACTGAGAGACAGCCCCACAGCATGAGGTAATGGACTGGAGCACCCACACTCACTGAGACAGCCCCACAGCATGAGGTAATGGACTGGAGCACCCACACTCATTGAGAGGCAGCCCCACAGCATGAGGTAATGGACTGGAGCACCCACACTCACTGAGAGACAGCCCCACAGCATGAGGTAATGGAAGGGAGCACCCCACAGCATGAGGTAATGGAAGGGAGCCCCCACAGCATGAGGTAATGGAAGGGAGCCCCCACAGCATGAGGTAATCAGCATGAGGTAATGGAAGGGAGCCCCACAGCATGAGGTAATGGAAGGGAGCACCCACAGCATGAGGTAATGGAAGGGAGCCCCACAGCATGAGGTAATGGAAGGGAGCCCCCACAGCATGAGGTAATGGAAGGGAGCCCCCACAGCATGAGGTAATGGAAGGGAGCCCCCACAGCATGAGGTAATGGAAGGGAGCCCACACAGCATGAGGTAATGGAAGGGAGCCCCACAGCATGAGGTAATGGAAGGGAGCACCCACAGCATGAGGTAATGGAAGGGAGCACCCACACAGCATGAGGTAATGGAAGGGAGCACCCACACAGCATGAGGTAATGGAAGGGAGCACCCACACAGCATGAGGTAATGGAAGGGAGCACCCACACAGCATGAGGTAATGGAAGGGAGCACCCACACAGCATGAGGTAATGGAAGGGAGCACCCACACTCACTGAGAGACAGCCCCACAGCATGAGGTAATGGACTGGAGCACCCACACTCACTGAGAGACAGCCCCACAGCATGAGGTAATGGAAGGGAGCACCCACACTCACTGAGATACAGCCCCACAGCATGAGGTAATGGACTGGAGCACCCAAACTCACTGAGAGACAGCCCCACAGCATGAGGTAATGGAAGGGAGCACCCACACTCACTGAGAGACAGCCCCACAGCATGAGGTAATGGACTGGAGCACCCACACTCACTGAGAGACAGCCCCACAGCATGAGGTAATGGAAGGGAGCACCCACACTCACTGAGAGACAGCCCCACAGCATGAGGTAATGGACTGGAACACCCACACTCACTGAGAGACAGCCCCACAGCATGAGGTCCATGGCCCACACTCACTGAGAGACAGCCCCACAGCATGAGGTAATGGACTGGAGCACCCACACTCACTGAGAGACAGCCCCACAGCATGAGGTAATGGACTGGAGCACCCACCCTCACTGAGAGACAGCCCCACAGCATGAGGTAATGGAAGGAGCACCCACACTCACTGAGAGACAGCCCCACAGCATGAGGTCCATGGCCCACACTCACTGAGAGACAGCCCCACAGCATGAGGTAATGGACTGGAGCACCCACACTCACTGAGAGACAGCCCCACAGCATGAGGTAATGGACTGGAGCACCCACCCTCACTGAGAGACAGCCCCACAGCATGAGGTAATGGAAGGGAGCACCCACACTCACTGAGAGACAGCCCCACAGCATGAGGTAATGGACTGGAGCACCCACACTCACTGAGAGACAGCCCCACAGCATGAGGTCCATGGCCCACACTCACTGAGAGACAGCTCCACAGCATGAGGTAATGGACTGGAGCACCTACACTCACTGAGAGACAGCCCCACAGCATGAGGTAATGGACTGGAGCACCCACACTCACTGAGAGACAGCCCCACAGCATGAGGTAATGGAAGGGAGCACCCACACTCACTGAGAGACAGCCCCACAGCATGAGGTCCATGGCCCACACTCACTGAGAGACAGCCCCACAGCATGAGGTAATGGACTGGAGCACCCACACTTACTGAGAGACAGCCCCACAGCATGAGGTAATGGACTGGAGCACCCACACTCACTGAGATACAGCCCCACAGCATGAGGTAATGGAAGGGAGCACCCACACTCACTGAGAGACAGCCCCACAGCATGAGGTAATGGACTGGAGCACCCACACTCACTGAGAGACAGCCCCACAGCATGAGGTAATGGAAGGGAGCACCCACACTCACTGAGAGACAGCCCCACAGCATGAGGTAATGGACTGGAGCACCCACACTCACTGAGAGACAGCCCCACCGCATGAGGTAATGGACTGGAGCACCCACACTCACTGAGAGACAGCCCCACAGCATGAGGTAATGGACTGGAGCACCCACACTCACTGAGAGACAGCCCCACAGCATGAGGTAATGGACTGGAGCACCCACACTTACTGAGAGACAGCCCCACAGCATGAGGTAATGGACTGGAGCACCCACACTCACTGAGAGACAGCCCCACAGCATGAGGTAATGGAAGGGAGCAACCACACTCACTGAGAGACAGCCCCACAGCATGAGGTAATGGTCTGGAGCACCCACACTCACTGAGAGGCAGCCCCACAGCATGAGGTAATGGAAGGGAGCACCCACACTCACTGAGACAGCCCCACAGCATGAGGTAATGGACTGGAGCACCCACACTCACTGAGACAGCACCACAGCATGAGGTAATGGAAGGGAGCACCCACACTCACTGAGAGACAGCCCCACAGCATGAGGTAATGGAAGGGAGCACCCACACTCACTGAGACAGCCCCACAGCATGAGGTAATGGACTGGAGCACCCACACTCACTGAGACAGCCCCACAGCATGAGGTAATGGACTGGAGCACCCACACTCACTGAGAGACAGCCCCACAGCATGAGGTAATGGAAGGGAGCACCCACACAGCATGAGGTAATGGAAGGGAGCCCCCACAGCATGAGGTAATGGAAGGGAGCCCCCACAGCATGAGGTAATGGAAGGGAGCCCCACAGCATGAGGTAATGGAAGGGAGCACCCACAGCATGAGGTAATGGAAGGGAGCCCCCACAGCATGAGGTAATGGAAGGGAGCCCCACAGCATGAGGTAATGGAAGGGAGCCCCCACAGCATGAGGTAATGGAAGGGAGCCCCCACAGCATGAGATAATGGAAGGGAGCCCACACAGCATGAGGTAATGGAAGGGAGCCCCACAGCATGAGGTAATGGAAGGGAGCACCCACACAGCATGAGGTAATGGAAGGGAGCCCCCACACAGCATGAGGTAATGGAAGGGAGCCCCCACACAGCATGAGGTAATGGAAGGGAGCACCCACACAGCATGAGGTAATGGAAGGGAGCCCCACAGCATGAGGTAATGGAAGGGAGCACCCACACAGCATGAGGTAATGGAAGGGAGCACCCACACAGCATGAGGTAATGGAAGGGAGCCCCACACAGCATGAGGTAATGGAAGGGAGCCCCCACACAGCATGAGGTAATGGAAGGGGGCCCCCACAGCATGAGGTAATGGAAGGGAGCCCCCACACAGCATGAGGTAATGGAAGGGAGCCCCCACACAGCATGAGGTAATGGAAGGGAGCCCCCACACAGCATGAGGTAATGGAAGGGAGCCCCCACAAGCCCCTCTCTCTAAATTGGTGTGTGGGAAAACACTTTCTACCAGGAAGTGATCTTCTATAGTGGAAATCAATCTTCACTACCACGGTACCACCACCACACTAGATAAACATCAGTAGAACCTTAAGAGTATTTTATGTTTTATTTTTCCCCCAAATTCCATTTTCTCTGTTTCGTTGTTTTTCAGGTTTTCCTGTCAAAAATCACACGTACATTTTTTTTAAAGTGATGTTCTAAGTCCACAACAATGGTTAAACCACAGGTATGGGTAAAATATAAGAAATGCTCATTTTGGGGTGTAGATACCCTTTAACTCTGTGGCACCAGCAAGAGACTTGTTTGGTTGGCTGTGTTTCTGTAGTACACGTGATTGTTAATCATTTATGCAAATCATCATTATATATAATTTTGCCAGATAAGCTACTTTGTAGTTAACATTTAACTGAGGTGTTTGCGAAAGCCTTTCCATCTACCAGAAGACTGTTGTCATTATTAGCATCATCGCTAACGGCTACACTTAGTGGTAGACAAACATGTACACACAGACAGGGGTATTCCCGAGCTGATGGAAAACACAAATCACTGATACATTTTGTTGATATTTTATGATAATCTTGTGCAAATGAACCCATTTAATGTCTGGATTCTGTCCTCGTTCTCCAACACCCTAATTTTATTAGGGCCCTAAATTAGACGAGGACAACAAGACTCACACCTACACAAACATGACAGAGTGGATAACATTAGACCTCCCACTCAAATGTGAAAGGCCATTGATTTCCCCTGCTAATAATGATGTCATCATGCAAACGTGCAGAAGCAAGGAGCACCTCTTTACTCCCATCTCCAGACTCAACTCCCATCTCCAGACTCAACTCCCATCTCCAGACTCAACTCCCATCTCCAGACTCAACTCCCATCTCCAGACTCAGAGGTTAGGCCTAAACTCTCAACAGCTACTTCTTGACTGACTCACATCAGAGTTTAGAATCTAGAGGTGGATTTAAAATATTACTCAAGCATGATGGATAATCCAGTGCGCTGGTGTCAAGTCGTGCTTTTGGCAGCTGCATAGGCAATCCCTCAAAACTACAAGGCAATGGGGGCACACAGTGGAACAGGCTCCCTGTACAATAGTCCTGTACCATTTCTCACCGTTCTACCTCCGGTACCACAGAACACAAGCCACCGTCAGTCATTGTTATGAACCTGAAATAGTCTGGGTTCTGTAGAGTTATTGGTAAGACTGCGAATCTGGGAAGCAGCGTAAGTTGATAAGAGATGCTAGGAGTTCCCACACGTACATAGGAAATCTCATCCAACCAGACAGTTCACTCTCGCTCACTCTAATTGAGCCTGGGGGTGATGTTAAGTCATAAACTGTTTCAGAGATGGGCAGGAGAGATATTACATATTATTGGGGCGTACTCAGTATGTCAGGGGAATGGTTACATTCCATATGTTTTATAGTTCCGTCATCATGAAGTGCTTTGAGAGACTAGTCAAGGACCATATCACCTCCACCCTACCTGACACCCTAGACCCACTCCAATTTGCTTACCGCCCAAATAGGTCCACAGACGATGCAATCTCAACCACACTGCACACTGCCCTAACCCATCTGGACAAGAGGAATACCTATGTGAGAATGCTGTTCATCGACTACAGCTCGGCATTTAACACCATAGTACCCTCCAAGCTCTTCATCAAGCTCGAGACCCTGGGTCTCGACCCCGCCCTGTGCAACTGGGTACTGGACTTCCTGACGGGCCACCCCCAGCTGGTGAGGGTAGGCAACAACATCTCCACCCCGCTGATCCTCAACACTGGGGCCCCACAAGGGTGCGTTCTGAGCCCTATCCTGTACTCCCTGTTCACCCACGACTGCGTGGCCACGCACGCCTCCAACTCAATCAAGTTTGTGGACGACACAAGTGGTAGGCTTGATTACCAACAATGACGAGACGGCCTACAGGGAGGAGGTGAGGGCCATCGGTGTGGTGTCAGGAAAATAACCTCACACTCAACGTCAACAAAACTAAGGAGATGATTGTGGACTTCAGGAAAAGGCAGAGGGAACAGTAGTGGAAAGGGTAGCAAGTTTTAAGTTCCTCGGCATACACATCACAGACAAACTGAATTGGTACACTCACACAGAAAGCATCGTGAAGAAGGCGCAGCAGCCCCTCTTCAACCTCAGGAGGCTGAAGAAATTTGGCTTGTCACCAAAAGCACTCACAAACTTCTACAGATGCACAATCGAGAGCATCCTGGCGGGCTGTATCACCGCCTGGTACGGCAACTGCTCCGCCCACAACCGTAAGGCTCTCCAGAGGGTAGTGAGGTCTGCACAACGCATCACCGGGGGCAAACTACCTGCCCTCCAGGACACCTACACCACCCGATGTTACAGGAAGGCCATAAAGATCATCAAGGACAACAACCACCTGAGCCACTGCCTGTTCACCCCGCTATCATCCAGAAGGCGAGGTCAGTACAGGTGCATCAAAGCTGGGACCGAGAGACTGAAAAACAGCTTCTATCTCAAGGCCATCAGACTGTTAAACAGCCACCACTAACATTGAGTGGCTGCTGCCAACACACTGACTCAACTCCAGCCACTTTAATAATGGGAATTGATGTGAAATTACGTAAAATATATCACTAGCCACTTTAAACAATGCTACCTAATATAATGTTTACATACCCTACATTATTCATCTCATATGTATACATATATACTGTACTCTATCATCTACTGCATCTTTATGTAATACATGTATCACTAGCCACTAACTATGCCACTTTGTTTACATACTCATCTCATATGTATATACTGTACTCAATACCATCTACTGTATCTTGCCTATGCTGCTCTGTACCATCACTCATTCATATATCTTTATGTACATATGCTTTTCCCCTTACACTTGTGTGTATAAGACAGTAGTTTTGGAATTGTTAGTTAGATTACTTGTTGGTTATTACTGCATTGTCGGAACTAGAAGAACAAGCATTTCGCTACACTCGCATTAACATCTGCTAACCATGTGTATGTGACAAATAAAAATTTGATTTGATTTAGTTGTAACATCTGACATTTCAGAGCAAATTACTTTGTGTCTACCTCTCTCTCTCTCTCTCTCTACAGGTGTGAGAAACACTGGAAAACACCAGAACAAGACTACAGGAACACAGCTTTGGATTCCCACAGGTGCACACATCTAAGATGATAGTGGGGAAAAAACTGCAACATTTATTAGGTGGTAGATTACCACTATGTAGTTAGTTATACATGTAAGTTCATGACAACTGTAACAGAATTGTGAAGAGCAGAATGCTGGCTTACATCATCATATTTTCTGGAAAAACAACTGTTCCTCTAATGAGGAGTTGATATGGCTGCAGACTAATTCACGGTTTGGGTTGGAAGTCAATCAAGTTGTTTATGATTGTGTGTTTGGTATGGTTAGTATAAAACACCTGACAGTGAGGTAGTGGTATGCTTCAAAGCTAACTAATCAGCTAACTGAAGGAACTACATTTTGACTCCCCGATCAGGAAAAAACAAACATGCAGGCTGAATTATGTTATGGGATGTACTGTAGTTAGCTAACGTTAGGTAAGCAATCATTCATATGGCATCTGTAGACTGCTAGGATATGTGCAATGCCTTTCTAGCTAACTACTTAGTTAACAACCTAGCTAACTAGTGTAGTCCACTTACTTGAGTTATCTAGACAAATTCGATAACTTTTGTTACCTCAAAACGTTAGCTAGTTTCCTAGCCTTGTTAGCGTTGACAGTAACGACTGTCAGAGCGAGTTAGCCAGCTAGCTAACAACATGACAGGGTTAAATGTAAATATCTAGCTATATATACACACTTTGCAAAACTGACAAATTAGAAATATAATGTCAACATGTTAATTTGTGTTCCTCGCAAGAATGTGTTTATAGCGAGTGGCTAACATTGTTAGTTAGCTAGCTATCGAACGTTAGCAGACTAGCCAAACGACAGAATTGATTTGAGGCCTAAACTAGCTAACTTGCAGGGTTTTCATACGGGAAGATATAACGGTTTGAGTCCAAGTTCAGAATCACAGCGTCATTTCAAATGCATAGATTGTTAAAATATTGTATTTACCTGAAATCCTTGTCGCTTGATGTCATTTTTTCCAATAGATTAGAGATATGGTACGAGGCGCTCGCCATGTTTGCAGTCTGTTGGAGTAGCCTGCTAGCAACCACCAGTCGGTATCACGGAGCGGAAATTCTTATCCACTTTATTTAGCTATTTACTTCTCTTAAACGATTGAAATCGATTCAGTTTCCACTGTCACTTTCCTTTCGATGGAGCGAAGTGATGATCAGCGGCGGAATAACAGAGAATTTAGTCTCATCCTGCGGAGTTTTTGGATGTGTTTGAATGGAGATCTCACTTTGCTCTGCAGAGAGGAGGAGCTGCAGAACCAGATGAGTTCGTTACGGGGGGGGGGGGGGGGGGGGGTCAAAGTTCAGAGTTTATTATAGTGGGGAAGGACCAGACTAGTGAGTTTGTCACTAGTTACCACAGCTATAAAGTCAAACTTGGCTATATCGTAAAAAACACAATTTTAATATGAAAACAAAAATGTACTTTTTTTGGTCTTCATTTTAAGGTTAGGCATAAGATTAGCAGTCGAGGTTAGCCATAATGATGACTTTGTGGGTGTGCTAACTAGTGATGACCTTTTAACGGTGGTGGTCGTCTGAGAAACCTCAATCAAAGATAGTACCAGAGAAGATGGACTAAAACTGCTTATCCAACAGAAATATTTGATCACACTTTGTAGGTGATGTCGTGGCGGCGTTGGCTAACTAAACTCATGTGGAGAAACAATTCAATCGGGGTGGTCGTCTCCTGCCGAACTGCGCATGTGTATATCCCAAAACGCGATATAAAATCGTTTTTGACGAAAATTAAAACGGGTTAGTTTGTCACTTTAATTAGGTTGTGGTAATGACCTGTTCAACTACTTAAGAACGTGGCTTGAATCTACGTTGTGCTTTTAGATTTCGAGAAAATGTACAACTAATGAAGAATTTGTCACTTCTCTCATTGACTCCTCAAATCCCGGCCTGGTCTGTTTCTCAGGCGTTTCGTCAAGTCTCGCGATGTATTTGTATTTATTAAGGCTCCTCATGACCTGCTACCTCAACCTGGGGACCAAACACATTAAGGCACATTACATGTAAAACACAAAATAAAACAGTACATCATATAAACATTTTTAGACCACTACATATCTACAATACAACATAAATAATACCACCATATAACAATATTACACTGTACGTGTGTAGAATGCGTGTTCTAGCGTTTGAGTGTGTATGCGTGTGTCTCTTCACAGTCCCCACTGTTCCACAAGGTGTAGTGTTTTTTGTATCTGATTCTACTGCTGATGTGGAAGAGCTCCATGTAGACATGGTCCTATGTGGTACTGTGGGCCTCCCATAGGATGCTCTGGACTTGGGGATTGTGAAAAGACCTCTGGTGGCATGTCTTGTGGGGTATGCATGGGTGTCCAAGCTGTGTGCAAGTAGGTCAAACAGACAACTCATTATATTCAGCTAGTCACTGGTTCTTACAAAAACAAGTAGTGACAAGACAATCTCTCCCACTTTGAGCCATGTTGCACCTCTAGGTTTAGGAACTCTGATAGTACCATATGAAGATAGGCAGAAACTGCTTCTTCACACATACAGCACGTAATTGCATACTTTTCATGATCAGTAAAGAGCAATTGATTATGTATTATCAGATAGGGTGATGGAAGGCAGATCCATTTGGCATGTGGCTAACAAGCTAGCTAACTAAGCAAACAGCATGTGCTTCAACAGAGATTAGTCTTTTGGTGAAAGTTTAACATCAGAATGTCCTCATCCTGGTAAAGTTGTCAGTTGGACTTGCTGTCATCACCACTATAGATAGAAAGCAAATCAAACAACATCTGGATAATCCCTTGACGGTTAGCTTGTTAACCAGCCATATCGACGTGATCTGTTAGCTATTTGGCCAAACTGACGTGGTCCATCAATCAATGTTGCCTATCATGTCTGTCAGCGGAAATCGTTAAATATGTTGAGCAGGTGATAATAACTTCGCTAGGTAGGCCAATGCTGGTTGCAGCGGGGGGGGGGGGGGTATATTAGGTCTACATACCACTATGTTTAGTCAACTGTACAAAGTTTCTACCCGTAACTTGCAAAGTAAACATGATCCGTTTACAAACAGTAACTTTACATCGGCAAATGCGCCCTTCAGCTGCTTGACAAGCAGAGCCCACGAATGATGCTAAATGAACCTAAACCACACGTACTTTTCAGGTATAGTTCACTTTTATTTTATATCACTCATATCCAATTAATGGTCAATCAATCAAATGTATTTATAAAGACCTTTTTTACATCAGCTGATATCTCAAAGTGCTGTACAGAAACCCAGACTAAAACCCCAAACAGCAAGCAATGCAGGTGTAGAATATGTGTGCAATATTGAGACATTATGGTGAGGCAACCTTCACCTATCTGAAATCGCATGATCAATGGATGTTTACTGATCATGAAAAGCATATAGTTTACTTGCTGTAGGCCTATAACGCTGATAGCGATTCAGCTAGATGTGCGCAATTGTTTTGCATATAATAATAGGACATTTGTAGTTATATGTTATTCAGTGATGATATTACAATCAAATAGCCTAGTTAACATTTATTTAACAATTCTTTGAAAACAGCACATAGTTTTCTGGGTGAATGAAGCCAAACTGCTTGCACCGAGGACCCGGATCAGAACGACGGGGGACCGTAACAACACGCCGTTGGAAGTCCCTTCCTGACTTTTAAAGCAGGCCTTAAGACTCACCTTTATCGGCTGGCCTACCCTTCCTCCTAGACCTTGATTGGCACGTTTATGATATGTTTATATATATATATGTTTTTAAACTTGTTCTTTTTTAACTTTTATTTTATGCGCTTTGAGATTATTCTTGTGTTACTAAAAACGCTTTACAAATGCAATAAATAATTGTTATTATTAATGGTTTTAGCGGAGCTGTTGGTCTCCTTGCTCCCCAGCAGCCACATCGAACACTGCAATGTATTGTAACGTTTTATTGATAAGGACCAAACCCCCGATCACCCTTGCAGGCGATGTCATGGCAACGTTGGCTAGCTAAACTTCATATAATATACATTTTTTTAAATAGCTAAACCGAAGACGGATAAACTGATAATATTTCCTGACAATACCTGTCTCTCTCCGCCCTAACAATTGGAGTTGTTGTCCACAAAGCGGCATGGCGGGCTAATTATTTATGCATATTTCAATACTCAATGAGGGTTGTTGACGTCAACCGCCTGTATTCAATGTAGAAAAATGATATGCTAATAGCCTTCAGATCACGAATATGCATAGCCATCTCCAGACAACTCCGATAGGGTGTGTTCGTAAATTCAATCTGGAGTGTCAGAGTGCACTCAGAGTCCGCCCTTGGCGTTCATAAATTCAGGGCGTTGACAGATTGTCCTACATTCAGACGTTTCGCTCTCGGAGCGCACACCGGATGCTCTGGCCGAGGAATAAGGTTGATCCGGGCGTTCGGACTTCACAAAGGCAGTCAAACACCCAAGCTATCTGGCTGACTACTTCCAGACACAAATGAGAGAAAATCTCACTCTGACCATTTTACTCACCCTGGCAGAGATGGTTATGGTGTTTTCATGTTATCCAGAGTGTTGGTGACTGAAACTGTGCTGCTGGCAATAATTTCATTACGCTTTTTTTCTGCCGATGTTTACTGACACTGGCCATTTTCAACGGGTGTTGACTGTTCATAAATTCATCAGTTATTCTGCACTCTGGTACTCAGACAAGAGTGCTCTGAAATCAGAGTAAATAGCCAGAGTGAATTTACGAACGCACCCACAAGTGTTACTCACAAAGTTCGAACGTATACTCTATCAAATAAACCTCACATAGCAAATAAGCCATTGCAGTTTTTTGTTGACCAAATTCGACACTCTCACTAAACAGGTTTCCATCCAACCTTTTTATACAAGTAAAGTACATGTCGGATAAAAAAAAAATCCACAACAGGCCTGATGGAAACCACAAGCTCTCCAAATGTCAACAAAACTAAATATGCTAGACAAGGTGGGATCTTTTTTTGTGTTGGTAAAATTAATTATGTGAGAAACGCCTTTATGTGCACATATTAATAAACTAAATCAAATCAAACTTTATTTGTCACAAATACACAAGTGACCAGCCCTTAACCAACAGTATAGACCTTACTGTGAAACGCTGACTGACCAGCCCTTAACCAACAGTGTAGACCTTACTGTGAAATGCTGACTGACCAGCCCTTAACCAACAGTGTAGACCTTACTGTGAAATGCTGACTGACCAGCCCTTAACCAACAGTATAGACTTTACCATGGAAACGCTGACTGACCAGCCCTTAACCAACAGTGTAGACCTTACTGTGAAACGCTGACTGACCAGCCCTTAACCAACAGTGTAGACCTTACTGTGAAACGCTGACTGACCAGCCCTTAACCAACAGTGTAGACCTCACTGTGAAACGCTGACTGACCAGCCCTTAACCAACAGTGTAGACCTCACTGTGAAACGCTGACTGACCAGCCCTTAACCAACAGTGTAGACCTCACTGTGAAACGCTGACTGACCAGCCCTTAACCAACAGTGTAGACCTCACTGTGAAACGCTGACTGACCAGCCCTTAACCAACAGTGTAGACCTCACTGTGAAACGCTGACTGACCAGCCCTTAACCAACAGTGTAGACCTCACTGTGAAACGCTGACTGACCAGCCCTTAACCAACAGTGTAGACCTCACTGTGAAACGCTGACTGACCAGCCCTTAACCAACAGTGTAGACCTCACTGTGAAACGCTGACTGACCAGCCCTTAACCAACAGTGTAGACCTCACTGTGAAACGCTGACTGACCAGCCCTTAACCAACAGTGTAGACCTCACTGTGAAACGCTGACTGACCAGCCCTTAACAAACAGTGTAGACCTCACTGTGAAACGCTGACTGACCAGCCCTTAACCAACAGTGTAGACCTCACTGTGAAACGCTGACTGACCAGCCCTTAACCAACAGTGTAGACCTTACTGTGAAATGCTGACTGACCAGCCCTTAACCAACAGTGTAGACCTTACTGTGAAATGCTGACTGACCAGCCCTTAACCAACAGTGTAGACCTTACTGTGAAACGCTGACTGACCAGCCCTTAACCAACAGTGTGGACCTTACTGTGAAAATACAGGGGGCACCGGTACCGAGTCAGTGTGGAGGTTATATACAGGGGGTACTGGTACCGAGTCAGTGTGGAGGTTATATACAGGGGGTACCGGTACCGAGTCAGTGTGGAGGCTATATACAGGGGGTACAGGTACCGAGTCAGTGTGGAGGTTATATACAGGGGGTACTGGTAACGAGTCAGTGTGGAGGTTATATACAGGGGGTACTGGTACCAAGTCATTGTGGAGGCTATATACAGGGGGTACAGGTACCGAGTCAGTGTGGAGGTTATATACAGGGGGTACTGGTAACGAGTCAGTGTGGAGGTTATATACAGGGGGTACTGGTAACGAGTCAGTGTGGAGGCTATATACAGGGGGTACAGGTACCGAGTCAGTGTGGAGGTTACATTACATTTACATTTAAGTCATTTAGCAGACGCTCTTATCCAGAGCGACTTACAAATTGGTGAATTCACCTTCTGACATCCAGTGGAACAGCCACTTTACAATAGTGCATCTAAATCATTAAGGGGGGGTGGTGAGAAGGATTACTTATCCTATCCTAGGTATTCCTTGAAGAGGTGGGGTTTCAGGTGTCTCCGGAAGGTGGTGATTGACTCCGCTGTCCTGGCGTCGTGAGGGAGTTTGTTCCACCATTGGGGGGCCAGAGCAGCGAACAGTTTTGACTGGGCTGAGCGGGAACTGTACTTCCTCAATGGTAGGGAGGCGAGCAGGCCAGAGGTGGATGAACGCAGTGCCCTTGCTTGGGTGTAGGGCCTGATCAGAGCCTGGAGGTACTGCGGTGCCGTTCCCCTCACAGCTCCGTAGGCAAGCACCATGGTCTTGTAGCGGATGCGAGCTTCAACTGGAAGCCAGTGGAGAGAGCGGAGGAGCGGGGTGACGTGAGAGAACTTGGGAAGGTTGAACACCAGACGGGCTGCGGCGTTCTGGATGAGTTGTAGGGGTTTAATGGCACAGGCAGGGAGCCCAGCCAACAGCGAGTTGCAGTAATCCAGACGGGAGATGACAAGTGCCTGGATTAGGACCTGCGCCGCTTCCTGTGTGAGGCAGGGTCGTACTCTGCGGATGTTGTAGAGCATGAACCTACAGGAACGGGCCACCGCCATGATGTTGGTTGAGAACGACAGGGTGTTGTCCAGGATCACGCCAAGGTTCTTAGCGCTCTGGGAGGAGGACACAATGGAGTTGTCAACCATGATGGCGAGATCATGGAACGGGCAGTCCTTCCCCGGGAGGAAGAGCAGCTCCGTCTTGCCGAGGTTCAGCTTGAGGTGGTGATCCGTCATCCACACTGATATGTCTGCCAGACATGCAGAGATGCGATTCGCCACCTGGTCATCAGAAGGGGGAAAGGAGAAGATTAATTGTGTGTCGTCTGCATAGCAATGATAGGAGAGACCATGTGAGGTTATGACAGAGCCAAGTGACTTGGTGTATAGCGAGAATAGGAGAGGGCCTAGAACAGAGCCCTGGGGGACACCAGTGGTGAGAGCGCGTGGCGAGGAGACAGATTCTCGCCACGCCACCTGGTAGGAGCGACCTGTCAGGTAGGACGCAATCCAAGCGTGGGCCGCGCCGGAGATGCCCAACTCGGAGAGGGTGGAGAGGAGGATCTGATGGTTCACAGTATCGAAGGCAGCCGATAGGTCTAGAAGGATGAGAGCAGAGGAGAGAGAGTTAGCTTTAGCAGTGCGGAGCGCCTCCGTGATGCAGAGAAGAGCAGTCTCAGTTGAATGACTAGTCTTGTAACCTGACTGATTTGGATCAAGAAGGTCATTCTGAGAGAGCTAGCGGGAGAGCTGGCCAAGGACGGCACGTTCAAGAGTTTTGGAGAGAAAAGAAAGAAGGGATACTGGTCTGTAGTTGTTGACATCGGAGGGATCGAGTGTAGGTTTTTTCAGAAGGGGTGCAACTCTCGCTCTCTTGAAGACGGAAGGGACGTAGCCAGCGGTCAGGGATGAGTTGATGAGCGAGGTGAGGTAAGGGAGAAGGTCCCCGGAAATGGTCTGGAGAAGAGAGGAGGGGATAGGGTCAAGCGGGCAGGTTGTTGGGCGGCCGGCCGTCACAAGAAGCGAGATTTCATCTGGAGAGAGAGGGGAGAAAGAGGTCAGAGCACAGGGTAGGGCAGTGTGAGCAGAACCAGCGGTGTCGTTTGACTTAGCAAACGAGGATCGGATGTCGTCGACCTTCTTTTCAAAATGGTTGACGAAGTCATCTGCAGAGAGGGAGGAGGGGGGGGAGGGGGAGGAGGATTCAGGAGGGAGGAGAAGGTGGCAAAGAGCTTCCTAGGGTTAGAGGCAGATGCTTGGAATTTAGAGTGGTAGAAAGTGGCTTTAGCAGCAGAGACAGAGGAGGAAAATGTAGAGAGGAGGGAGTGAAAGGATGCCAGGTCCGCAGGGAGGCGAGTTTTCCTCCATTTCCGCTCGGCTGCCCGGAGCTCTGTTCTGTGAGCTCGCAATGAGTCATCGAGCCACGGAGCGGGAGGGGAGGACCGAGCCGGCCTGGAGGATAGGGGACATAGAGAGTCAAAGGATGCAGAAAGGGAAGAGAGGAGGGTTGAGGAGGCAGAATCAGGAGAAAGGTTGGAGAAGGTATGAGCAGAGGGAAGAGATGATAGGATGGAAGAGGAGAGAGTAGCGGGGAGGGAGAGCGAAGGTTGGGACGGCGCGATACCATCCGAGTAGGGGCAGTGTGGGAAGTGTTGGATGAGAGCGAGAGGGAAAAGGATACAAGGTAGTGGTCGGAGACTTGGAGGGGAGTTGCAATGAGGTTAGTGGAAGAACAGCATCTAGTAAAGATGAGGTCGAGCGTATTGCCTGCCTTGTGAGTAGGGGGGGAAGGTGAGAGGGTGAGGTCAAAAGAGGAGAGGAGTGGAAAGAAGGAGGCAGAGAGGAATGAGTCAAAGGTAGACGTGGGGAGGTTAAAGTCGCCCAGGACTGTGAGAGGTGAGCCGTCCTCAGGAAAGGAGCTTATCAAGGCATCAAGCTCATTGATGAACTCTCCGAGGGAACCTGGAGGGCGATAAATGATAAGGATGTTAAGCTTGACAGGGCTGGTAACTGTGACAGCATGGAATTCAAAGGAGGCGATAGATAGATGGGTAAGGGGAGAGAGAGAGAATGACCACTTGGGAGAGATGAGGATCCCGGTGCCACCACCCCGCTGACCAGAAGCTCTCGGGGTGTGCGAGAACACGTGGGCGGACGAAGAGAGAGCAGTAGGAGTAGCAGTGTTATCTGTGGTGATCCATGTTTCCGTCAGTGCCAGGAAGTCGAGGGACTGGAGGGAGGCATAGGCTGAGATGAACTCTGCCTTGTTGGCCGCAGATCGGCAGTTCCAGAGGCTACCGGAGACCAGGAACTCCACGTGGGTCGTGCGCGCTGGGACCACCAGATTAGGGTGGCCGCGGCCACGCGGTGTGGAGCGTTTGTATGGTCTGTGCAGAGAGGAGAGAACAGGGATAGATAGACACATAGTTGACAGGGTACAGAAGAGGCTACGCTAATGCAAAGGAGATTGGAATGACAAGTGGACTACACGTCTCGAATGTTCAGAAAGTTAAGCTTACGTAGCAAGAATCTTATTGACTAAAATGATTGAAATGATACAGTACTGCTGGAGTAGGCTAGCTGGTAGTGGCTGCGATGTTGACACTACACTAATCAAGTCGTTCCGTCGAGTGTAATAGTTTCTACAGTGCTGCTATTCGGGGGCTAGCTGGCTAGCTAGCAGGTTGATTGCGTTACGTACCTTAAAAGAACGACAATAGCTGGCTAGCTAACCTAGAAAATCGCTCTAGGCTACACAATTGTCTTAGATACAAAGACGGCTATGTAGCTAGCTAGCTAGCTGTAGTACTGTAATAGTTACTACAGTGCTGCTATTCGGGGGCTAGCTGGCTAGCTACGTTAAAAGAACGACAATAGCTGGCCAGCTAACCTAGAAAATCGCTCTAGGCTACACAATTGTCTTAGATACAAAGACGGCTATGTAGCTAGCTAGCTACGATCAAACAAAACAAACCGTTGTACTGTAATAGTTACTACAGTGCTGCTATTCGGGGGCTAGCTGGCTAGCTACGTTAAAAGAACGACAATAGCTGGCCAGCTAACCTAGAAAATCGCTCTAGACTACACAATTGTCTTAGATACAAAGACGGCAAAGGTTATATACAGGGGGTACTGGTACCGAGTCAGTGTGGAGGTTATATACAGGGGGTACTGGTACCGAGTCAGTGTGGAGGTTATATACAGGGGATACTGGTAACGAGTCAGTGCGGAGATTATATACAGGGGGTACTGGTAACGAGTCAGTGTGGAGGTTATATACAGGGGGTACTGGTACCGAGTCAGTGTGGAGGTTATATACAGGGGGTACTGGTACCAAGTCAGTGTGGAGGTTATATACAGGGGGTACTGGTACCGAGTCAGTGTGGAGGTTATATACAGGGGGTACTGGGACCGAGTCAGTGTGGAGATTATATACAGGGGGTACTGGTACCGAGTCAGTGTGGAGGTTATATACAGGGGGTACTGGTAACGAGTCAGTGTGGAGGCTATATACAGGGGGTACTGGTACCGAGTCAGTGTGGAGGTTATATACAGGGGATACTGGTAACGAGTCAGTGTGGAGGTTATATACAGGGGGTACTGGTACAGAGTCAGTGTGGAGGTTATATTCAGGGGGTACTGGTACCGAGTCAGTGTGGAGGTTATATACAGGGGTACTGGTACCGAGTCAGTGTGGAGGCTATATACAGGGGGTACTGGTACCGAGTCAGTGTGGAGGTTATATACAGGGGGTACTGGTAACGAGTCAGTGTGGAGGCTATATACAGGGGGTACTGGTACCGAGTCAGTGTGGAGGCTATATACAGGGGGCACTGGTACCGAGTCAGTGTGGAGGCTATATACAGGGGGCACCAGTACCGAGTCAGTGTGGAGGTTGTATACAGGGGGTACTGGTACCGAGTCAGTGTGGAGGTTATATACAGGGGTACTGGTACCGAGTCAGTGTGGAGGTTATATACAGGGGTACTGGTACCAAGTCAGTGTGGAGGTTATATACAGGGGTACTGGTACCGAGTCAGTGTGGAGGTTATATACAGGGGGTACTGGTACCGAGTCAGTGTGGAGGCTATATACAGGGGGTACTGGTACCGAGTCAGTGTGGAGGTTATATACAGGGGGTACTGGTACCGAGTCAGTGTGGAGGTTATATACAGGGGGTACTGGTACCGAGTCAGTGTGGAGGTTATATACAGGGGGTACTGGTAACGAGTCAGTGTGGAGGTTATATACAGGGGGTACTGGTACCGAGTCAGTGTGGAGGTTATATACAGGGGGTACTGGTACCAAGTCAATGTGGAGGTTATATACAGGGGGTACTGGTACCAAGTCAGTGTGGAGGTTATATACAGGGGGTACTGGTACCGAGTCAGTGTGGAGGTTATATACAGGGGGTACTGGTACCGAGTCAGTGTGGAGGTTATATACAGGGGGTACTGGTACCGAGTCAGTGTGGAGGTTATATACAGGGGCTACTGGTACCGAGTCAGTGTGGAGGTTATATACAGGGGCTACTGGTAACGAGTCAGTGAGCGGGGGTACAGGTCAGTGGAGGTAATTTGTACATGTAGATGGAGGTGAAGTGACTATGCATAGATAATAAACCATGAGTAGCAGCAGTGTACAAAGGGGGAGTCCGATGGCAAATGTATTAATTGTTCAGCAGTCTTATGGCTTGGGGGTAGAAGCTGTTGAGGAGCCTTTTTGTCCTTGACTTGGCCCTCCGGTACCGCTTGCCATGCGGTAGCATAGAAAACAGTCTATAACTTGCACTACCCTCTGTAGCTCCTTAAGGTCAGATGCCGAGCAGTTGCCAAACCGGTCAGGATGCTCTCGATGGTGCAGCTGATGAACCTTTTGAGGATCTGGGGACCCATGCCAAGTCTTTTCAGTCTCCTGAGGGGGAAAGGTTTTGTCGTGCCCTCTTCACGACTGTCTTGGTGTGTTTGGACCATGATAGTTTGTTGGTGAAGTGGACACCAAGGAACTTGAAACTCTCGACCCTCTCCACTACAGCCCCGCCAATGTTAATGAGGGCCTGTTCGTCCCGCCTTTTCCTGTAGTCCACGATCAGCTCCTTTGTCTTGCTCACATTGAGGGAGAGGTTGTCACACTGCCAGGTCTCTGACCTCCTCCCTATAGGCCGTCTCATCGTTGTCGGTGATGAGGCCTACCACTGTTGTGTCGTCAGCAAACTTAATGATAGTTTTGGAGTCGTGTTTAGCCATGCAGTCGTGGTAGAACATTGAGGGACTAAGGACAGGAGGGGACTAAGTACACTCCCCTGAGGGGCCCCAGTGTTAAGGATCAGAGTGGCAGACGTGTTGTTGCCTACTCTTACCACCTGGGGGTGGTCTGTCAGGAAGTCCAGGATCCAGTTGCAGAGGGAGGTGTTTAGTCCCAGAGTCCTTAACTTAGTGATGAGCTTTATGGGCACTATGGTGTTGAACGCTGATCTGTAGTCAATGAACAGCATTCTCACATAGGTGTCTGGGAGGATGATGTTGATGTGAGCCATGACCAGCCTTTCAAAGCACTTCATGGCTACCAATGTGAGTGCTATGGGGCGGTAATCATTTAGGCAGGTTAACTTCGCTTCCTTGGGCACAGGGACTATGGTGGTCTGCTTGAAACATGTAGGTATTACAGACTCCGTCACTGAGAGGTTGAAAATGTCAGTGAAGACAATTGACAGTTGGTCCGTGCATGCTTTGAGTACACATCCTGGTAATCCGTCTGGCCCAGCGGCTTTGTGAATGTTGACCTGTTTAAAGGTTTTGTTCACATCGGCTACCGAGAGCGTTATCACAGAGTCATCCAGAACAGCTGGTGCTCTCGTGCATGCTTCAGTGTTGCTTGCCTCGAAGCGACCATAAAAGGCATTTAGCTCATCTGGTAGGCTCGTGTCACTGGACAGCTCCCGTCTGGGTTTCCCTTTGTAGTCCAGAATAGTTTTCAAGCCCTGGCACATCCGACGAGCGTCAGAGCCGGTGTAGTAGGATTCAATCTTAACCATCATATCGACGTTAACTTGCAGTCACGCCATCATTTGTTGTGTGCTCCTCCCACTACGACTCAGGAAACCATACCAGTTTATTAGGCTACAGATGAAATGAGTTATGATGAACTTCAAAGGGTGACAAGCTTCTTGCTCATTTCCAATCAATATTGAGAGTCTTATTCTGGAGACATGATGATCGATACTTGGCTGCCACTTTAACAAATATAAATCATCTGTCTGTTTTGTCCATATTAATCTCCTCATGTAAACTATACCTTGCACTGTATCTGCCAGCTGTTGGCTAGAGAGCACGTTGCAAACCTACCAGAGTGGGCTCACTTTTAATGCGATGGAAACATATTTAACTTGTATTTCTTATTCGGTACATGGGACTGGGAGCCTCAAAAGGTATTTTGCTATGCACTATGTCGTCACACACAGCCTTTCATCTGCAACAAGTCAATTTAATTGGAAACATGTCTCTGGTGTGAAAATACGCATATTGTTTTTATGCTAATCTGAGTATATTCGCATGAAAATCTGTCGCCTTTTGTTTGGAAATGAAGCTATTGACCTTCATACAAAAACTCATCGCTTGGTGGGCGAAAGAAACAAAACACCGCCACCTGCTGGAGAAGACATAATATTGGCCGAATTGGGCCTCTCCCTTCGCCTCTGACACAGAAACAGGTAATCCGGTCTAACGGCCATCTCCGGTCTAACGGCCATCTGTGCATGTGCAGGCCATCTCCGGTCTAACGGCCATCTGTGCATGTGCAGGCCATCTCCGGTCTAACGGCCATCTGTGCATGTGCAGGCCATCTCCGGTCTAACGGCCATCTGTGCATGTGCAGGCCATCTCCGGTCTAACGGCCATCTGTGCATGTGCAGGCCATCTCCGGTCTAACGGCCATCTGTGCATGTGCAGGCCATCTCCGGTCTAACGGCCATCTGTGAGGAGCCAGCTTTACCCCAGCTACCTGACCACCTCAGTGATGAGGAGCCAGCTTTACCCCAGCTACCTGACCACCTCAGTGATGAGGAGCCAGCTTTACCCCAGCTACCTGACCACCTCAGTGATGAGGAGCCAGCTTTACCCCAGCTACCTGACCACCTCAGTGATGAGGAGCCAGCTTTACCCCAGCTACCTGACCACCTCAGTGATGAGGAGCCAGCTTTACCCCAGCTACCTGACCACCTCAGTGATGAGGAGCCAGCTTTACCCCAGCTACCTGACCACCTCAGTGATGAGGAGCCAGCTTTACCCCAGCTACCTGACCACCTCAGTGATGAGGAGCCAGCTTTACCCCAGCTACCTGACCACCTCGGTGATGAGGAGCCAGCTTTACCCCAGCTACCTGACCACCTCAGTGATGAGGAGCCAGCTTTACCCCAGCTACCTGACCACCTCGGTGATGAGGAGCCAGCTTTACCCCAGCTACCTGACCACCTCAGTGATGAGGAGCCACCTGACCACCTCGGTGATGAGAAGCCAGCTTTACCCCAGCTACCTGACCACCTCAGTGATGAGGAGCCAGCTTTACCCCAGCTACCTGACCACCTCGGTGATGAGGAGCCAGCTTTACCCCAGCTACCTGACCACCTCAGTGATGAGGAGCCACCTGACCACCTCGGTGATGAGAAGCCACCTGACCACCTCGGTGATGAGGAGCCAGCATTACCCGAGCCACCTGACCACCTCAGTGATGAGGAGACAGCGTTACCCCAGCCACCTGACCACCTCAGTGATGAGAAGCCACCTGACCACCTCAGTGATGAGGAGACAGCGTTACCCCAGCCACCTGACCTCCTCAGTGATGAGGAGCCACCTGACCACCTCAGTGATGAGAAGCCACCTGACCACCTCAGTGATGAGGAGACAGCGTTACCCCAGCCACCTGACCACCTCAGTGATGAGGAGCCACCTGACCACCTCAGTGATGAGAAGCCACCTGACCACCTCAGTGATGAGTAGCCAGCATTACCCGAGCCACCTGACCACCTCAGTGATGAGGAGACAGCGTTACCCCAGCCACCTGACCACCTCAGTGATGAGAAGCCACCTGACCACCTCAGTAATGAGGAGACAGCGTTACCCGAGCCACCTGACCACCTCAGTGATGAGGAGACAGCGTTACCCCAGCCACCTGACCACCTCAGTGATGAGAAGCCACCTGACCTCCTCAGTGATGAGGAGACAGCGTTACCCCAGTCACCTGACCACCTCAGTGATGAGGAGCCAGTGTTACCCCAGCCACCTGACCACCTCAGTGATGAGGAGCCAGCGTTACCCCAGCCACCTGACCACCTCAGTGATGAGGAGACAGCGTTACCCCAGCCACCTGACCACCTCAGTGATGAGGAGCCAGTGTTACCCCAGCCACCTGACCACCTCAGTGATGAGGAGCCAGCGTTACCCCAGCCACCTGACCACCTCAGCGATGAGGAGCCAGCATTACCCCAGTCACCTGACCTCCTCAGTGATGAGGAGACAGTGTTACCCCAGCCACGTGACCACCTCAGTGATGAGGAGCCAGCGTTACCCCAGCCACCTGATCACCTCAGTGATGAGAAGCCACCTGACCACCTCAGTGATGAGGAGCCAGTGTTACCCCAGCCACCTGACCACCTCAGTGATGAGGAGCCAGCGTTACCCCAGCCACCTGACCACCTCAGTGATGAGGAGCCAATGCAGGTGTGTCGAGACACTTACCCAAACCGCATTTTCAGTGGGGGAAAGCAGGCTTTTTGTAGCCACTGGTTCGAGGTCTGCATTTGGTTGTGGTGCACGCTACGTCATCTGAGGAGGCAATAGTGGACTTTTTCAATGTGTGTAGCTCCCTGTACAACTCCTTTAGGAAAACCACGGTGGATGCACAGTAGTACACAGGGGAAAAACTGAAAAGACTGGTACTGGCCACTATCGCCAATGGCGTCAGTCATTTTGAAATCATGTGGCAATATCACAGAGACGCCCGGTGAAATCAAACCTCCTCACGCATATGTGAGACTTGAGGGCACAGGCTTATGGAAAGCTTTAGGTTTATTGCTAACATGACTCACAAAATCCTGGGGCTCCTCGACATTCCTAACAAGTTACTGCAGTCTGAAGCTACTGATCTACATAGAACCAGGGACCCTCTGCACACATCAACAACAGTCACCCACGAAGCATCGTTATCCATCGCTCCACAAAAGCCTCAGCTCTTGCAGAGCAAAAGGGGAACCACTACTTCAAGGTCTCAGAGTGACGTCACCGATTGAAATGCTATTTAGAGCGCACCACCGCTAACTAGCTAGCCGTTTCACATCCGTTACATTCACACCAGTGTCAAACCTGTGTACATATGGGTGCGTTGAAAAACTGCGAAGTGATGCTGAATTCGAATAAGGGAGCGCATGAGCACACCGACTCCAAGCAAACAACGGAAACTCATGAGTAAAACTCTGCAAGAGCATGTAGTTGAAAACACAATTCGTTGTTGCTAACATTAGCTTGGTAGCTAGGTGGCTAACACTAACATTAGCTAGCTGTCTAATGTTAACTAGGCTAGGGGTTAAGGTAAGGAGTTAGGTTAAAGGGTTAAGGTTAACTAAAAGGATTAAGGTCAGGGAAAGGGTTAGTTAACATGCTAAGTATTTGCTAAAATGCTAAAGTTGTCCAAGATGGGATTCAAACATGCAACCTTTGGGTTGGTAGACATTTGCATTATATGCACACCCATTCACTCTGACCAACCACACTCCCTTTTTGTTTTTGCCTTAAGTAACCTTCTGTTTTCTGTAACCATACAAAACGTAACATATCATACTCATTTCAGTGTCCCGGATTTCCATTTACTATGTTATGTCTAGTCTATGAGACCAGGCTGTTTGTTTTGGTGCGTGCTGCCCATCTTGGGCTACCAGTCTTTGTAATGTTTTTCTTCAACATGGCGTGTTTTCTTGTGGCAAAATGACAGTTGTTGTGTAAATGGATGCAGTTCAGATAGGCCTACGTGTTGTATGTCGCAGTAGTATCAGACCAATACAGTGTGTAGCCTACTAAAAGAAGTCGGCAAACGTTCACTCGTATCATTCATTTGCATTACACACAGGCGTTGTGTGATATGCTACTGTGAAAGTGATGTCATTACTATGAAAAGGACACGGGTACTTTTTCGCTCGCTCCCTGCTCTCTCGCTACAGCGTGTGTTGCTCTCTGATTGGGCATTTACTCTTATTCGCGATAGATTTTAATTGGCTACTGTCATGTACGACATTTCACATCAGCTATATAGAACACGCAATTAATTTCGCTAAGTTTGCTTTTTCTGAAACTCTCCCACAGAAAAATATTTGCGCACTTGGCGAAGTGGCGGCTTGGCTTACTGTAGGTTACGCTCATTGCGTAGTGTCACGAATTTGACAGACATGTCGCCTTTAGTTATAATGATTGAAGTGGAAGTTGTGAAGCCTGTAAGAATCTCTGATAGCCTGGCGGTGCTCATCCTGTTTAGTGGAAGTTATTGAGAAGCCTGTAAGAATCTCTGATAGCCTGGCGGTGCTCATCCGGTCTAGTGGAAGTTATGAAGCCTGTAAGAATCTCTGATAGCCTGGCGGTGCTCATCCTGTCTAGTGGAAGTTATGAAGCCTGTAAGAATCTCTGATAGCCTGGCGGTGCTCATCATGTCTAGTGGAAGTTATTGAGAAGCCTGTAAGAATCTCTGATAGCCTGGCGGTGCTCATCCTGTCTAGTGGAAGTTATGAAGCCTGTAAGAATCTCTGATAGCCTGGCGGTGCTCATCCTGTCTAGGGGAAGTTATGAAGCCTGTAAGAATCTCTGATAGCCTGGCGGTGCTCATCCTGTCTAGTGGAAGTTATGAAGCCTGTAAGAATCTCTGATAGCCTGGCGGTGCTCATCCTGTCTAGTGGAAGTTATTGAGAAGCCTGTAAGAATCTCTGATAGCCTGGCGGTGCTCATCCTGTCTAGGGAAGTTATGAAGCCTGTAAGAATCTCTGATAGCCTGGCGGTGCTCATCCTGTCTAGTGGAAGTTATGAAGCCTGTAAGAATCTCTGATAGCCTGGCGGTGCTCATCCTGTCTAGTGGAAGTTATGAAGCCTGTAAGAATCTCTGATAGCCTGGCGGTGCTCATCCTGTCTAGTGGAAGTTATGAAGCCTGTAAGAATCTCTGATAGCCTGGCGGTGCTCATCCTGTCTAGTGGAAGTTATGAAGCCTGTAAGAATCTCTGATAGCCTGGCGGTGCTCATCCTGTCTAGGGGAAGTTATGAAGCCTGTAAGAATCTCTGATAGCCTGGCGGTGCTCATCCGGTCTTATTGAAGTTATGAAGCCTGTAAGAATCTCTGATAGCCTGGCGGTGCTCATCCTGTCTAGGGGAAGTTATGAAGCCTGTAAGAATCTCTGATAGCCTGGCGCTGCTCATCATGTCTAGTGGAAGTTATTGAGAAGCCTGTAAGAATCTCTGATAGCCTGGCGGTGCTCATCCTGTCTAGGGGAAGTTATGAAGCCTGTAAGAATCTCTGATAGCCTGGCGGTGCTCATCCTGTCTAGTGGAAGTTATTGAGAAGCCTGTAAGAATCTCTGATAGCCTGGCGGTGCTCATCCTGTCTAGGGGAAGTTATGAAGCCTGTAAGAATCTCTGATAGCCTGGCGCTGCTCATCATGTCTAGTGGAAGTTATTGAGAAGCCTGTAAGAATCTCTGATAGCCTGGCGGTGCTCATCCTGTCTAGTGGAAGTTATTGAGAAGCCTGTAAGAATCTCTGATAGCCTGGCGGTGCTCATCCTTTCTAGGGGAAGTTATGAAGCCTGTAAGAATCTCTGATAGCCTGGCGGTGCTCATCCTGTCTAGTGGAAGTTATTATGAAGCCTGTAAGAATCTCTGATAGCCTGGCGGTGCTCATCCTGTCTAGTGGAAGTTATTATGAAGCCTGTAAGAATCTCTGATAGCCTGGCGGTGCTCATCCTGTCTAGTGGAAGTTATTGAGAAGCCTATAAGAATCTCTGATAGCCTGGCGGTGCTCATCCTGTCTAGGAGAAGTTATTGAGAAGCCTATAAGAATCTCTGATAGCCTGGCGGTGCTCATCCTGTCTAGGGGAAGTTGTGAAGCCTGTAAGAATCTCTGATAGCTTTGTGGTGCTCACCCTATCTAGCTGATCTATGTGTGTTGGTAGGAGCAACGTACGTAAATCAACCAGAAAAATTACAAATCAATCATCTACATTTTACATTATTTACGTTATTTAGCAGACGCTCTAATTCAGAGAGACTTACAGTTAGTGAGAGAATTACAGTTAGTGAGAGAATTACAGTTAGTGAGAGGCATAGTTAGTGAGAGAATTACAGTTAGTGAGAGAATTACAGTTAGTGAGAGAATTACAGTTAGTGAGAGAATTACAGTTAGTGAGAGAATTACAGTTAGTGAGAAACTTACAGTTAGTGAGAGAATTACAGTTAGTGAGAGAATTACAGTTAGTGAGTAAGGGGTCAGAGCTAGTAAGGGTCAGAGCTAGTAAGGGGGTGGGGGGAGTTTTCAGATGTTTCCAGAAGATGGGCAGGGACTCTGCTGTCCCTGTTTCAGGGGGAGGCTGGTTCCACCATTGGGGTGACAGGACAGAGAAGAGTTTGGACTGGACTGATAGGGAGCTGCCCTCCCATTGGGGTGACAGGACAGAGGAGAGTTTGGACTGGACTGATAGGGAGCTGCCCTCCCATTGGGGTGACAGGACAGAGGAGAGTTTGGACTGGACTGATAGGGAGCTGCCCTCCCATTGGGGTGACAGGACAGAGGAGAGTTTGGACTGGACTGATAGGGAGCTGGCCTCCCATTGGGGTGACAGGACAGAGGAGAGTTTGGACTGGACTGATAGGGAGCTGCCCTCGCATTGGGTTGACAGGACAGAGGAGAGTTTGGACTGGACTGATAGGGAGCTGCCCTCCCATTGGGGTGACAGGACAGAGGAGAGCTTGGCCTGGATTGATAGGGAGCTGCCCTCCCATTGGGGTTACAGGTCAGAGGAGAGTTTGGACTGGATTGATAGGGAGCTGCCTTCCCATAGGGGTGAGAGGGCCAAGAGACCAGAGGTAGCAGAACGGAGTGCTTGGTTGGGGTGTCGGGTTTGAACAGAGCCTGAAGGTACGGGAGGGGAAGTTCCTCTTGCTGCTCCAGAAAGCATGTTAAAACAATGACCAATTCTAAAATGCATATTCAACATTTGCCTCTTCTGTATTGACAGCCAGGTGGGTGTCCTCCACTGCTCGTTGGCATCTCCCCAAGCTGTGCTCCAATTGAAATTCAGCTCACCGGTTTCCAACATCTTAACTCATTTGAGTCTGAAATCAAATAAGGCGCGGTTTGATGCAACGCATTCCGTTTAATGACACTGTGGCAGACGGGAGGTCAAACATGATTAAAATTACTATTTAAAAAAAAAAAACTCAATTAGACTCAGTCGGCGGGGCAGTTTGAGGCTCAATGCTATAACAAATGTCCCACGGCTCTTCAGAATATGAATATGAGAATCTGTCGTAGGTCTCCCTGAGGTAATGAAATCAATAAGAGAAGCAAAACAATGAGGATACTCATTTCAGTTTCATCAAGTACAGATATGTAATACCAAATGGTTTATTTTGAATGAATGAACAGAAATTAATTTGGATCATCTCAACCTGGGATATTGATATCAATAGTTTTTTTTATGAATGATTTGCACAAAAAAGCTGCCAAGTCATCATGAAACACTTGAGTGATGAAGATGACAGACGTTTGGGTTTCTACATTACTGTTATGTTGCTTAGTGCACCAGTCGGCTCTCTCTCTCTTTGTCTCTTTCTCTCTCTCTGTCTCTCTCTGTCTCTCTCTCTCTCTCTCTCTCTCTGTCTCTCTCTCTCTCTGTCTCTGTCTCTCTCTCTCTCTCTCTCTCTGTCTCTCTCTGTCTCTCTCTGTCTCTCTCTCTCTCTCTCTCTCTCTCTCTCTCTCTCTCTTTGTCTCTTTCTCTCTCTCTGTCTCTCTCTCTGTCTCTCTCTCTGTCTCTCTCTCTGTCTCTCTCTGTCTCTCTCTCTGTCTCTCTCTCTGTCTCTCTCTCTGTCTCTCTCTCTGTCTCTCTCTCTCTCTCTCTCTCTCTGTCTCTCTCTCTCTCGCTCTCTCTGTCTCTCTCTGTCTCTCTCTGTCTCTCTCTCTGTCTCTCTCTGTCTCTCTCTGTCTCTCTCTCTGTCTCGCTCTCTCTCTCTCTCTCTGTCTCTCTCTGTCTCTCTCTCTGTCTCGCTCTGTCTCTCTCTGTCTCTCTCTCTCTCTCTCTCTCTGTCTCTCTCTCTGTCTCGCTCTCTCTGTCTCTCTCTGTCTCGCTCTGTCTCTCTCTCTGTCTCTCTCTGTCTCTCTCTCTCTCTCTGTCTCTCTCTCTGTCTCTCTCTCTGTCTCTCTGTCTCTCTCTCTCTCGCTCTCTCTGTCTCTCTCTGTCTCTCTCTCTGTCTCTCTCTGTCTCTCTCTCTGTCTCTCTCTCTCTCGCTCTCTCTGTCTCTCTCTCTCTCGCTCTCTCTGTCTCTCTCTGTCTCTCTCTGTCTCTCTCTCTGTCTCTCTCTGTCTCTCTCTCTCTCTCTCTCTCTCTCTCTCTCTCTCTCCCCATGTTCTCTCTCTCTCTCTCTCTCTCTCTCTCTCTGTCTCTCTCTCTGTCTCTCTCTGTCTCTCTCTCTCTCTCTCTCTCTCCCCATGTCTCTCTCTCTCTCTCTCTCTCTCTCTCTGTCTCTCTCTGTCTCTCTCTCTCTCTGTCTCTGTCTCTCTCTCTCTCTGTCTCTCTCTCTCTCTCTCTCTCTCCATGTCTCTCTCTCTGTCTCTCTCTCTCTGTCTCAGCTCTCTCTCTCGCTCTCTCTGTCTCTCTCTCTCCCCATGTCTCTCTCTCTCTCTCTCTCTCTCTCTCTCTCTGTCTCTCTCTCTCTCTCTCTCTCTCTCTCTCTCTCTCTCTCCCCATGTCTCTCTCTCTCTCTCTCTCTCTCTCTCTGTCTCTCTCTCTCTCTGTCTCTGTCTCTCTCTCTCTCTGTCTCTCTCTCTCTCTCTCTCTCCATGTCTCTCTCTCTGTCTCTCTCTCTCTGTCTCTCGCTCTCTCTCTCGCTCTCTCTGTCTCTCTCTCTCTCCATGTCTCTCTCCATGTCTCTCTCTCTCTCTCTCGCTCTGTGTGTGTCCCCCCACTTTCTGTCTCCCTACTCTCTCTGTCTCTCTCTTCCCCCTCCCTCTGTCTCTCTCTTCCTCCCTCCCTCGGTCCTTCTTTCTGTCTCTCTCTCTCTCGTGTGCTATTTCTCTCTCTCTATCTCTACCTATAGTATACCTCTCTCTATCTCTACCTATAGTATACCTCTCTTTCTATCTCTACCTATAGTATACCTCTCTATCTCTACCGATAGTATACCTCTCTCTATCTATACCTATAGTATACCTCTCTCTATATCTACCCATAGTATACCTCTCTATCTCTACCTATAGTATACCTCTCTATATCTACCTATAGTATACCTCTGTATCTCTACCTATAGTATACCTATCTTTCTATCTCTACCTATAGTATACCTCTATCTCTACCTATAGTATACCTATCTTTCTATCTCTACCTATAGTATACCTCTATCTCTACCTATAGTATACCTTTCTATCCCTACCTGTAGTATACCTCTCTATTCTATCTCTATCTATAGTATACCTCTCTATACATATATCTATAGTATACCTCTCTATATATATATCTACCTATAGTATACATCTCTCTCTCTATATATATATCTATAGTATACCTCTCTCTATATATATATCTATAGTATACCGCTCTATACATATATCTATAGTATACCTCTCTCTATATATATCTACCTATAGTATACATCTCTCTATATATATCTATAGTATACCTCTCTCTATATATATATCTATAGTATACCTCTCTCTCTCTATATATATATATATCTATAGTATACCTCTCTATATATATCTATAGTATTCCTCTCTCTCTCTATATATATATATATATATATATATATAGTATACCTCTATATATATATGTATATATATAGTATACCTCTCTCTATATATATCTATAGTATACCTCTCTCTATATATATCTATAATATACCTCTCTATATATCTGCAGTATACCTCTCTCTATATATATATCTATAATATACCTTTCTATACATATCTATAATATACCTCTCTATATATATCTCTATAGTATACCTCTCTATATATATCTACCTATAGTATACCTCTCCCTATATATATATATATCTATAGTGTACCTCTCTATATGTATCTATAGTATACCCCTCTCTCTCTCTCTCTCTCTCAATTCAATTCAATTCAAGGGGCTTTATTGGCATGGGAAACATGTGTTAACATTGCCAAAGCAAGTAAGGTATATAATATATAAAGTGAAATAAACAATAAAAAATAACAGTAGACATCACACATACAGAAGTTTCAAAACAATAAAGACATTACAAATGTCATATTATATATATATATATATATACAGTGTTTTTACAATGTGCAAATGGTAAAGGACACAAGATAAAATAAATAAGCATAGATATGTGTTGTATTTACAATGGTGCGTGTTCTTCACTGGTTGCCCTTTTCTCGTGGCAACAGGTCACAAATCTTGCTGCTCTGATGGCACACTGTGGAATTTCACCCAGTAGATATGGGAGTTTTTCAAAATTGGATTTGTTTTCGAATTCTTTGTGGATCTGTGTAATCTGAGGGAAATATGTCTCTCTAATATGGTCATACATTGGGCAGGAGGTTAGGAAGTGCAGCTCAGTTTCCACCTCATTTTGTGGGCAGTGAGCACATAGCCTGTCTTCTCTTGAGAGCCATGTCTGCCTACGTCGGCCTTTCTCAATAGCAAGGCTATGCTCGCTGAGTCTGTACATAGTCAAAGCTTTCCTTAATTTTGGGTCAGTCACAGTGGTCAGGTATTCTGCCGCTGTGTACTCTCTGTGTAGGGCCAAATAGCATTCTAGTTTGCTCTGTTTTTTGTTAATTCTTTCCAGTGTGTCAAGTAATTATCTTTTTGTTTTCTCATGATTTGGTTGGGTCTAATTGTGCTCTCTATATATATATATATATATATATATATATATATATATATATATATATATATATACCTCTCTCTCTCTCTCTCTCTCTCTCTCTCTCTCTATATATATATATATATATATATATATATATATATATATATATATATATATATATATATATATTATACCTCTATATATCTATCTATAGTATACCTCTCTATATATATCTATAATATACCTCTCTATATATATCTATAGTATACCTCTATATATATATGTATATATATAGTATACCTCTCTATATATATCTATAGTATACCTCTCTATATATATATCTATAGTATACCTCTCTCTCTCTCTCTCTCTCTATATATATATATATATATATATATATATATATATATATATATATATATATATAATATACCTCTCTCTCTCTCTATATATATATATATATATATATATATATATATATATATATATATATTATACCTCTATATATCTATCTATAGTATACCTCTCTATATATATCTATAATATACCTCTCTATATATCTATAGTATACCTCTCTATATATATCTATATCTATAATATACCTCTCTCTATATCTATCTATATCTATAATATACCTCTCTCTATATCTATCTATAGTACACCTCTCTATATATTTATCTATAGTATACCTCTATATATATATCTATAGTATACCTCTATATATATCTATAGTATACCTATCTCTATATATATCTATAGTATACCTCTCTCTATATATATCTATAGTATACCTATCTCTATATATATCTATAGTATACCTCTCTCTATCTCACACATTGTCACACCCTGACCATAGTTTGCTTTGTATGTTTCTATGTTTTGTTTGGCCAGGGTGTGATCTGAGTGGGCATTCTATGTTGTGTGTCTAGTTTGTCTGTTTCTGTGTTTGGCCTGATATGGTTCTCAATCAGAGGCAGGTGTTAGTCATCGTCTCTGATTGGGAACCATATTTGTCATCTTCATTAAAGATGTATAAAGATAACCACAATGCATTTTGGTCCCCCTCTCCTTCCCAGGAAGAATCCCGTTACACCGAGACACAGAGAGAGACTCAGAGAGAGACACAGAGAGCAACATAGAGAGAGACTCAGAGAGAGACTCAGAGAGAGACACAGAGAGAGACTCAGAGACTCAGAGAGCAACATAGAGAGAGACTCAGAGAGAGACTCAGAGAGAGACACAGAGAGAGACTCAGAGAGAGACACAGAGAGCAACATAGAGAGAGACTCAGAGAGAGACACAGAGAGAGACTCAGAGAGAGACACAGAGAGCAACATAGAGAGAGACTCAGAGAGAGACACAGAGAGAGACTCAGAGAGAGACACAGAGAGCAACATAGAGAGAGACTCAGAGAGAGACTCAGAGAGAGACACAGAGAGAGACTCAGAGAGAGACACAGAGAGAGACTCAGAGACTCAGAGAGCAACATAGAGAGAGCAAGGGAGAGAGACTCAGAGACTCAGAGAGAGCAAGGGAGAGAGACTCAGAGACTCAGAGAGAGCAAGGGAGAGAGACTCAGAGACTCAGAGAGAGACACAGAGAGAGACACAGAGAGAGACTCAGAGACTCAGAGAGAGCAAGGGAGAGAGACTCAGAGACTCAGAGAGCGACAGAGAGAGCAAGGGAGAGAGACTCAGAGACTCAGAGACTCAGAGAGCAACATAGAGAGAGCAAGGGAGAGAGACTCAGAGACTCAGAGAGCGACAGAGAGAGCAAGGGAGAGAGACTCAGAGACTCAGAGAGAGCAAGGAGAGAGACTCAGAGACTCAGAGAGAGCAAGGGAGAGAGACTCAGAGAGAGCAAGGGAGAGAGACTCAGAGATTCAGAGAGAGCAAGGGAGAGAGACTCAGAGACTCAGAGACTCAGAGAGCAACATAGAGAGAGCAAGGGAGAGAGACTCAGAGACTCAGAGAGCGACAGAGAGAGCAAGGGAGAGAGACTCAGAGACTCAGAGAGAGCAAGGGAGAGAGACTCAGAGACTCAGAGAGAGCAAGGGAGAGAGACTCAGAGAGAGCAAGGGAGAGAGACTCAGAGATTCAGAGAGAGCAAGGGAGAGAGACTCAGAGACTCAGAGAGAGCAAGGGAGAGAGACTCAGAGACTCAGAGAGAGCAAGGGAGAGAGACTCAGAGACTCAGAGAGAGCAAGGGAGAGAGACTCAGAGACTCAGAGAGAGCAAGGGAGACAGACTCAGAGATTCAGAGAGAGCAAGGGAGAGAGACTCAGAGACTCAGAGAGAGCAAGGGAGAGCAAGGGAGAGAGACTCAGAGACTCAGAGAGAGCAAGGGAGAGAGCACAGAGAGAGACTCAGAGACTCAGAGAGCGACAGAGAGAGAGCACAGAGAGAGACTCAGAGACTCAGAGAGCGACATAGAGAGCAAGGGAGAGAGACTCAGAGAGCGACAGAGAGAGAGACTCAGAGATTCAGAGAGAGCAAGGGAGAGAGACTCAGAGATTCAGAGAGAGCAAGGGAGAGAGACTCAGAGATTCAGAGAGCGACAGAGAGAGAGGAGAGAGATATAGAGCAGGGAGTATTCCTCTCTATATATATATATATATCTATAGTATACCTCTCTATATATATATATCTATAGTATACCTCTCTCTATCTCACACATACAGTTTGTTATTCAGATACATCAAATATCTTCCATAGCGCTTGGGGGGGGTCACACATTTTTCTATTTACTTCTAGCAGACATTTATTAAATTAAATAGCTAAATAACTGAACTTCTGTTGTGGTGTTTTCATACAGCCAATCGTTTACATGCTCATCATAAAACTGTCAATCCCCTTTAGTCCCGTAATAGGAAAACAAAGAGTCATTAAGTCTGTTCTGAATGAGAGATAAACCAGGTGGTAACATTATAGAGGTTAATATGTCTGGATGACAGACCAGATGGTAACATTATAGAGGTTAATATGTCTGGATGACAGACCAGGTGGTAACATTATAGAGGTTAATATGTCTGGATGACAGACCAGATGGTAACATTATAGAGGTTAATATGTCTGGATGACAGACCAGATGGTAACATTATAGAGGTTAATATGTCTGGATGACAGACCAGATGGTAACATTATAGAGGTTAATATATCTGGATGACAGACCAGATGGTAACATTATAGAGGTTAATATGTCTGGATGACAGACCAGATGGTAACATTATAGAGGTTAATATGTCTGGATGACAGACCAGATGGTAACATTATAGAGGTTAATATGTCTGGATGACAGACCAGATGGTAACATTATAGAGGTTAATATGTCTGGATGACAGACCAGATGGTAACATTATAGAGGTTAATATGTCTGGATGACAGACCAGATGGTAACATTATAGAGGTTAATATGTCTGGATGACAGACCAGATGGTAACATTATAGAGGTTAATATGTCTGGATGTCAGACCAGATGGTAACATTATAGAGGTTAATATGTCTGGATGACAGACCAGATGGTAACATTATAGAGGTTAATATGTCTGGATGACAGACCAGATGGTAACATTATAGAGGTTAATATGTCTGGATGACAGACCAGATGGTAACATTATAGAGGTTAATATGTCTGGATGTCAGACCAGATGGTAACATTATAGAGGTTAATATGTCTGGATGACAGACCAGATGGTAACATTATAGAGGTTAATATGTCTGGATGACAGACCAGATGGTAACATTATAGAGGTTAATATGTCTGGATGACAGACCAGATGGGGATGACAGACCAGATGGTAACATTATAGAGGTTAATATGTCTGGATGACAGACCAGATGGTAACATTATAGAGGTTAATATGTCTGGATGACAGACCAGATGGTAACATTATAGAGGTTAATATGTCTGGATGACAGACCAGATGGTAACATTATAGAGGTTAATATGTCTGGATGACAGACCAGATGGTAACATTATAGAGGTTAATATGTCTGGATGACAGACCAGATGGTAACATTATAGAGGTTAATATGTCTGGATGACAGACCAGATGGAAACATTATAGAGGTTAATATGTCTGGATGACAGACCAGATGGTAACATTATAGAGGTTAATATGTCTGGATGACAGACCAGATGGTAACATTATAGAGGTTAATATGTCTGGATGACAGACCAGATGGTAACATTATAGAGGTTAATATGTCTGGATGACAGACCAGATGGTAACATTATAGAGGTTAATATGTCTGGATGACAGACCAGGTGGTAACATTATAGAGGTTAATATGTCTGGATGACAGACCAGATGGTAACATTATAGAGGTTAATATGTCTGGATGACAGACCAGGTGGTAACATTATAGAGGTTAATATGTCTGGATGACAGACCAGATGGTAACATTATAGAGGTTAATATGTCTGGATGACAGACCAGATGGTAACATTATAGAGGTTAATATGTCTGGATGACAGACCAGATGGTAACATTATAGAGGTTAATATGTCTGGATGACAGACCAGATGGTAACATTATAGAGGTTAATATGTCTGGATGACAGACCAGATGGTAACATTATAGAGGTTAATATGTCTGGATGACAGACCAGATGGTAACATTATAGAGGTTAATATGTCTGGATGACAGACCAGATGGTAACATTATAGAGGTTAATATGTCTGGATGACAGACCAGATGGTAACATTATAGAGGTTAATATGTCTGGATGACAGACCAGATGGTAACATTATAGAGGTTAATATGTCTGGATGACAGACCAGATGGTAACATTATAGAGGTTAATATGTCTGGATGACAGACCAGATGGTAACATTATAGAGGTTAATATGTCTGGATGACAGACCAGATGGTAACATTATAGAGGTTAATATGTCTGGATGACAGACCAGATGGTAACATTATAGAGGTTAATATGTCTGGATGACAGACCAGATGGTAACATTATAGAGGTTAATATGTCTGGATGACAGACCAGATGGTAACATTATAGAGGTTAATATGTCTGGATGACAGACCAAATGGTAACATTATAGAGGTTAATATGTCTGGATGACAGACCAGATGGTAACATTATAGAGGTTAATATGTCTGGATGACAGACCAGATGGTAACATTATAGAGGTTAATATGTCTGGATGACAGACCAGATGGTAACATTATAGAGGTTAATATTATAGAGGTTAATATGTCTGGATGACAGACCAGATGGTAACATTATAGAGGTTAATATGTCTGGATGACAGACCAGATGGTAACATTATAGAGGTTAATATGTCTGGATGACAGACCAGATGGTAACATTATAGAGGTTAATATGTCTGGATGACAGACCAGATGGTAACATTATAGAGGTTAATATGTCTGGATGACAGACCAGGATGGTAACATTATAGAGGTTAATATGTCTGGATGACAGACCAGGTGGTAACATTATAGAGGTTAATATGTCTGGATGACAGACCAGGTGGTAACATTATAGAGGTTAATAT
>NW_027012609.1:255000-285000 GCF_036934945.1 Oncorhynchus masou masou
CTGCTGACCTGCTGACCTGCTGACGTACTGACCTGCTGACCTGCTGACCTGCTGACCTGCTGACGTACTGACCTGCTGACCTGCTGACGTACTGACCTGCTGACCTGCTGACCTGCTGACCTGCTGACCTGCTGACCTGCTGACGTACTGACCTGCTGACCTGCTGACGTACTGACCTGCTGACCTGCTGACCTGCTGACCTGCTGACCTGCTGACGTGCTGACCTGCTGACCTGCTGACCTGCTGACGTGCTGACGTGCTGACCTGCTGACCTGCTGATGTGCTGACCTGCTGACCTGCTGACCTGCTGACCTGCTGACTGCTGACCTGCTGACCTGCTGACCTGCTGACTGCTGACCTGCTGACCTGCTGACCTGCTGACTGCTGACCTGCTGACCTGCTGACCTGCTGACCTGCTGACTGCTGACCTGCTGACCTGCTGACCTGCTGACCTGCTGACGTGCTGACCTGCTGACCTGCTGACGTGCTGACCTGCTGACCTGCTGACTGCTGACCTGCTGACCTGCTGACTGCTGACCTGCTGACCTGCTGACCTGCTGACCTGCTGACTGCTGACCTGCTGACCTGCTGACGTGCTGACCTGCTGACTGCTGACTGCTGACCTGCTGACCTGCTGACGTGCTGACCTGCTGATGTGCTGACCTGCTGACCTGCTGACCTGCTGACCTGCTGACGTGCTGACCTGCTGATGTGCTGACCTGCTGACCTGCTGACCTGCTGACCTGCTGACCTGCTGACGTGCTGACCTGCTGACCTGCTGACCTGTTGACGTGCTGACCTGCTGACCTGCTGACCTGCTGACATGCTGACGTGCTGACGTGCTCTAGTAGTCACACTGTCTGCTCCCTCTTCCTCCAGCCTCACAAACCTTTGACCTCACGGTAGCCTATATCTCTAGTAGTCACACTGTCTGCTCCCTCTTCCTCCAGCCTATATCTCTAGTAGTCACACTGTCTGCTCCCTCTTCCTCCAGCCTATATCTCTAGTAGTCACACTGTCTGGTCCCTCTTCCTCCAGCCTATATCTCTAGTAGTCACACTGTCTGCTCCCTCTTCCTCCAGCCTCACAGATCTTTGACCTATATCCCTAGATTCTCTCCAGACCTTCCTGCTTCTACTGGAGTCACTCTGTCTATTTATTGTCTGTGTGTTTTCATCTTCCATGAAACAAAACAGGATGTGAACCCCCACCAGGAGGTACAAGGGCAGAGGAGGGGGTCTCACCTTAACCAGCTGGGTCTAACCATCTAACCATGACTCAGTACCCCAGCTGGGTCTAGATACTCTAACTATGACTCAGTACCCCAGCTGGGTCTAGATACTGTAACCATGCTGGTTAAGTGTGCCTTGAATTCGTCGAAATAAGTCACTGATAGTGTCACCAGCAAAGCACCATCACACCTCCTCCTCCATGCTTCACGGTGGGAACCAAACATGCGGAGATCATCCGTTCACCAACTCTGCGTCTCACAAGGACACGGCCGTTGGAATCAAAAAATAATAATTTGGACTCATTAGACCAAAGGATAGATTGGTCTAATGTCCATTGCTTGTGTTTCTGGTTGTTTCTGGTTGAGAGAATGCCAATAGTGTTCAAAGTAGTGATCAAGGCAAAGGGTGGCTACTAAAGAAGAATCTCAACTATAAAATATCTTTGATTTAACACTTTTTTGGTTACTGCTTGATTCCATATGTGTTATTTAACAGTGTTGATGTCTTCACTATTATTCTACAGTCTAGAAAAGAGTACAAATGTAGACCTTACCCAGCTGGAGGCCTGGATCTAAACATACAGTCATGTATATAGTCGTGACTTACCTCAGATCAGGCCATATCATTCTCCTCAGCTCCCTTCAATAGGGCGTTTTAATATGTAAGATCATGCTGCTATTGACAAGCTGTGCTTAGGAAAGTCATGTATGGCCATGATCTGAATTAAGGGGATTACTTGGTGTGTTATTGCACAGCTGAATCAACGTGATATATGAGGTGACCTGACCTGAACCTGAGCTGATCAGATGCTGAGGTAGAGGCTTTCACACATGAATGGTTCAGTGTCTGAATGGTTCAGTGGCTATTTACATTAAAGGGAGGGAGGGAGTTAGGCAGGCAAGGAAGGAGGGAGGTAGGCAAGGAGGGAGGCAAGGAGGGAGGGAGGGAGGCAAGGAAGGAGGTAGGGAGGCAAGGAGGGAGGGAGGCAAGGAAGGAAGGAGAGAGGGAGGGAGGCAAGGAGGGAGGGAGGCAAGGAAGGAAGGAGAGAGGGAGGGAGGGAGGCAAGGAGGGAGGCAAGGAGGGAGGGAGGCAAGGAAGGAGGGAGGGAGGGAGGCAGACAAGGAAGGAGGGAGGGAGGCAAGGAAAGAAGGAGAGAGGGAGGGAGGCAGGTAAGGAAGGAGAGAGGGAGAGAGGGAGGGAGGCAGGCAAGGAAGGAGAGAGGGAGGGAGGCAGGCAAGGACGGAGGGAGGGAGGCAGAAAAGGAGGGAGTGAGGGAGGCAGGTAAGGAAGGAGAGAGGGAGGCAGGCAAGGAAGGAAGGAGAGAGGGAGGGAGGCAAGGAAGGAGGGAGGGAGGCAGGCAAGGAAGGAGAGAGGGAGGGAGGCAGGCAAGGAGGGAGGGAGGGAGGCAGCTAAGGAAGGAGAGAGGGAGGCAGGCAAGGAAGGAAGGAGAGAGGGAGGGAGGCAGGCAAGGAGGGAGGGAGGAAGGGAGGCAAGGAGGGAGGGAGGCAGGCAAGGAAGGAGAGAGGGAGGGAGGCAGGCAAGGAGGGAGGGAGGAAGGCAGGCAGGTAAGGAAGGAGAGAGGGAGGCAGGCAAGGAAGGAAGGAGAGAGGGAGGGAGGCAGGTAAGGAAGGAGAGAGGGAGAGAGGGAGGCAGGCAAGGAAGGAGAGAGGGAGGGAGGGAGGGAGGCAGGTAAGGAAGGAGAGAGGGAGGCAGGCAAGGAAGAAAGGAGAGAGGGAGGGAGGCAAGGAGGGAGGGAGGCAGGCAAAGAAGGAGAGAGGGAGGGAGGGAGGCAGGCAAGGAAGGAGAGAGGAAGGGAGGGAGGGAGGCAGGCAAGGAGGGAGGGAGGCAGGCAAGGAGGGAGGCAGGCAAGGAGGGAGGGAGGCAGGTAAGGAAGGAGAGAGGGAGGCAGGCAAGGAAGGAAGGAGAGAGGGAGGGAGGCAAGCAAGGAAGGAGAGAGGGAGGGAGGCAGGCAAGGAGGGAGGGAGGGAGGCAGGCAGGTAAGGAAGGAGAGAGGGAGGCAGGCAAGGAAGGAAGGAGAGAGGGAGGGAGGGAGGTAAGGAAGGAGAGAGGGAGGGAGGCTGGCAGGTGATATATGTTACCCCTCACTACATGGTAGCATGGTAGTTACAGTATGATATGTTACCCCTTACTACATGGTAGTTACAGTATGATATGCTACCCCTCACTACATGGTAGTTACAGTATGATATGTTACACCACACTACATGGTAGTTACAGTTTAATTCCATGGGGATTTTATAACCTGTGTGTCGATAAGAAGTAGATTTTATTTATTTATATATATATTATTATAATTGTTCTGTTACAGTATCATTCACCTTCAGCAGCAACACTTAAGGGTGAAGAATGTCATGGTAAACATCATGCAGACTGTCTAATCAGAGTGTCTCCATTCCAAATGGCACCGGAACCATGTGGACTATCTTAAACAGCTATCGTATTCAGTAATCATGTGCCTTTGAACCACAGTTATACTGTCAGCACTGAGGCGGTGTGTCCTAGTAGGAAGTCCACTGTGTGCAGCTCACCCTGGACTAACATCAATAACATGAGCATGTCTACTTCTGCTAAGCTTCCCAGTAAAGCAAGAAAAACAAACAAGCATCCCATAAAAGTGTTTAAAAAAATAGCCCACGTTAACATATGTTGCCTCAGAAACAAGGTTCATGAAATCAATAACTTGCAAGTAACAGATGACATTCATATTCTGACCATCTCTGAATCTCCGTTTAGATAATACATTTGACGATACAGTGGTAGCAATACATGGTTATAACATCTACAGAAAAGACAGAAATGCCAACGGGGGAGGTGTTGCGGTCTATATTCAGAACCACATTCATGTAAGGCTTTGAGAGGATCTCATGTTAAATACTGTCGAAGTAATATGGCTACAGGTTCATCTGCCTCACATAATACCCATTATCGTGGGAAGCTGCTGTAGACCACCAAGTGTTAACAGTCAATATCTGAATAACATGTGTGAGATGTTTGATAATGTGTGTGATATCAACAGAGGTATATTTTCTGGGTGATTTCAATATTGACTAACTTTCATCAAGCTGCCCACTCAAGAAAAAAGCTTAAAACTGTAACCAGTGCCTGCCACCTGGTTCAGGTTATCAGTCAACCTACCAGGGTAGTTACAAACAGCACAGGAAGAAAATCATCAACATGTATTGATCACATATTTACTAATTCTGCAGAAATGAGCTTGAAAGCAGTATCCAGATCCATAGGATGTAGTGATCACAATATAGTGGTCATATGTAGGAAAACCACAGTTCCAAAGGTGGGGCCTAATATAATGTATAAGAGGTCATACGATACGTTTTGCAGTGATTCCTAAGTTGATGATGTTAAGAATATGTGCTGGTCTGTGGTGTGTAATGAGGAGCAACCAGACGCTGCTGCTCTGTGGTGTGTAATGAGGATCAACCAGACGCTGCTGCTCTGTGGTGTGTAATGAGGAGCAACCGGACGCTGCTGCTCTGTGGTGTGTAATGAGGAGCAACCGGACGCTGCTGCTCTGTGGTGTGTAATGAGGAGCAACCGGACGCTGCTGCTCTGTGGTGTGTAATGAGGAGCAACCGGACGCTGCTGCTCTGTGGTGTGTAATGAGGAGCAACCGGACGCTGCTGCTCTGTGGTGTGTAATGAGGAGCAACCGGACGCTGCTGCTCTGTGGTGTGTAATGAGGAGCAACCGGACGCTGCTGCTCTGTGGTGTGTAATGAGGAGCAACCGGACGCTGCTGCTCTGTGGTGTGTAATGAGGAGCAACCGGACGCTGCTGCTCTGTGGTGTGTAATGAGGAGCAACCAGACGCTGCTGCTCTGTGGTGTATAATGAGGAGCAACCAGACGCTGCTGCTCTGTGGTGTGTAATGAGGAGCAACCAGACGCTGCTGCTCTGTGGTGTGTAATGAGGAGCAACCAGACGCTGCTGCTCTGTGGTGTGTAATGAGGAGCAACCAGACGCTGCTGCTCTGTGGTGTGTAATGAGGAGCAACCAGACGCTGCTGCTCTGTGGTGTGTAATGAGGAGCAACCAGACGCTGCTGCTCTGTGGTGTGTAATGAGGAGCAACCAGACGCTGCTGCTCTGTGGTGTGTAATGAGGAGCAACCGGACGCTGCTGCTCTGTGGTGTGTAATGAGGAGCAACCAGACGCTGCTGCTCTGTGGTGTGTAATGAGGAGCAACCAGACGCTGCTGCTCTGTGGTGTGTCATGAGGAGCAACCAGACGCTGCTGCTCTGTGGTGTGTAATGAGGAGCAACCAGACGCTGCTGCTCTGTGGTGTGTAATGAGGAGCAACCGGACGCTGCTGCTCTGTGGTGTGTAATGAGGAGCAACCAGACGCTGCACTTGACACATTTATGAAATAGCTTATTCCAGTTATTAATAAGATTGCACCCATTAAGAAAATGACTGTAAAAAGTGTTAAATCCCCTGTGGATGATTGAGCAATTCCAAAATGTTATGGTTGAGAGGGACGAGGAGAAAAGGAATGGCAACTAAGTCTGGCTGCACAACTCATCGTCAAACGTACTTCAAAAATCGAGAACTCACGTGACTAAACTGAATAATAAGACAAATAGACTGTTCTATGAAACAAAGATAAATTATATAAAGAATGATAGCAACAAGCTTTGAAGCACCTTCAATTAATTAAATGTTTGGCAAAAAAAGGAAAACTCAGCTCCATCATTCATTGAATCAGATGGTTCATTCATCACAAACCCCATTGATATTGCCAACTAATTTAATGACTTTTTTCATTGGCAAGATTAACAAATTTAGGCATGACATGCCAGCAACGAACGCTGACACTACACTATCCAAGTGTAACTGACCAAATTATGAAAGACTGGCATCGTCATTTTGAATTCCTTTAAAGTGAGTGTGGAAGAGGTCAAAAAATAAAAAATAAATTATCTATCAACAATAACAAGCCACCGGGGTCTGACAATTTGTATGGAATATTACTGAGGATAATAGTGAACAATATTGCCACTCCTATTTGCCTTATCTTAATATAATAATAATAATATAAAATAATATATCCCATTTAGCAGACGCTTTTGTCCAAAGCGACTTACAAGTCGGCTGGGGCCACTACTTTTACATATGGGTGGCCCTAGCGGGAATCGAACCCACGACGCTTGGCGTTGCAAGCGCCATGCTCTACCGACTGAGCCACTCAGCCTACTGGAAAGTGTGTGCTCTCAGGCCTGAAGGGAAGCAAAAGTAATTCCTAAGAATAAGTAAAGCCCCCTTTATTGGCTCAAATATCCAACCAATTAGGCTGTTACCAATCCTTAGTAAACTTTGAGAATAAATTGTGTTTGACCAGATACAGTGTTATTTTACAGTAAACAAATTAACAACAGACTTTCAGCACGCTTATAGGGAAGGACATTCAACAAGCACAGCACAAATGACTGACGATTGGCTGAGATAAATTGATGATACAAATATTGTGTGGGCTGTTTTGTTAGACTTCAGTGCGGCTTTTGACATTATCGATTATAGTCTGCTGCTGGAAAAACGTATGTATTATAGCTTTACACCCCCTGCTATATTGTGGATAAAGAGTTACCTGTCTAACAGAACAGAGGGCGTTCTTTAATGGAAGGCTCTCCAACATAATCCAGTTAGAATCAGGAATTCCCCAGGGCAGCTGTCTCGGCCCATTACTTTTTTCAACATTTATTAATGACTTGCCACTGGCTCTGAGTAAAGCCAGTGTGTGTCTGTGTATGCGGATGAATCAACACTATACAGCTACCACAGCGACTGTAATGACTGCAACACTTTGCTCAGAGAGCTGCAATTAGTTTCAGAATGGGTGGCAAGGAGTAGTCCTACATATTTCAAAAACTAAAACCACTGTATTTGGCACAAATCAGTCACCTAACCTTCAACCTCAACAAAATCTTGTAATGAATAATGTGAAAATTGAGAAACTTGAGGTGAATAAACTGTTTGGATAAGCCCTGGATTGTAAACTGTCACGGTCAAAACATATTGATGCAACAGTAGCTAAGATGGGGAGAAGTCTGGCCATAATAAAGCGCTGCTCTGCCTTCTTAACAACACTATCAACAAAGTATGCCCTACGGGCCTTAGTTTTGTCCCACCTGGACTACTGTTCATGTGGTCAGGTGCCACAAAGAGGGACTTTGGAAAATTGCAATTGGTTCAGAACAAGGCAGTACGGCTGGCTCTTAAATGTACACGGAGAGCTAATATTAATAATATGCAGGTCAATCTCTCCTGGCTCAAAGTGGAGGAGAGATCGACTTCACCACTACTTGTTTTTGTAAGAAGTGTTGACATGCTGAAAGCACCGAGCTGTCTGTTTAAACTACTAGCACACAGCTCGGACACCCATACATACCCCACAAGACATGCCACCAGAGGTCTCTTCACAGTCCCCAAGTCCAAAACAGACTATAGGAGGCGCACAGTACCACATATAGCCATGTCTACATGGAGCTCTATTCCACATCAGCAGTAGAATCAGATTAGAAAAAAACAGGTAAAACTACACCTTGTGGAACAGTGGGGACTGTGAAGAGGCACACACAGGTACACACACACAGGTACACACACACACAGGTACACACACACACAGGTACAGACACACACAGGTACACACACACACAGGTACAGACACACACAGGTACAGACACACACAGGTACACACACACACAGGTACAGACACACACAGGTACAGACACACACAGGTACAGACACACACAGGTACAGACACACACAGGTACACACACACACAGGTACAGACACACACAGGTACACACACACACAGGTACAGACACACACAGGTAGAGACACACACAGGTACACACACATACAGGTACAGACACACACACACAGGTACAGACACACACAGGTACAGACACACACACACAGGTACAGACACACACACACAGGTACAGACACACACACACAGGTACACACACACACAGGTACAGATACACACAGGTACAGACACACACAGGTACCAACACACAGGTACACACACACAGGTAGAGACACACACAGGTACAGACACACACAGGTACAGACACACACAGGTTCAGACACACACAGGTACAGACACACACACACAGGTACAGACACACACAGGTACACCCACACAGGTACAGACACACACAGGTACAGACACACACAGGTACATACACACACAGGTACAGACACACACAGGTACACCCACACAGGTACAGACACAGACAGGTACAGACACACACAGGTACAGACACACACAGGTACAGACACACACAGGTACATACACACACAGGTACAGACACACACAGGTACACCCACACAGGTACAGACACAGACAGGTACAGACACACACAGGTACAGACACACACAGGTACAGACACACAAACTCTAAAACACACACTCTACACACACGTGCATTGTAATATTGTTGTATGGTGGTATTATACATTTTGTATTGTAGGTATGTAGTGGTCTAATACGGTTATATGATGTTGTTTTTATGTTTTGTTTTATGTAAGTGCCTTAATGTGCTTGGACCCCAGGAAGAGTAGTTGCTGCCTTGGCAACAGTTAACGGGGATCCCTAATAAATACAAATACGATCTAATCAGTGTCTGTATCCAAAATGGTACCAGAACCTAATGCATATCCCAATCGGCACCCTATGCCCTATATAGTGCACTACATTTGTTTATCAGGGCCTGTATAGGTAGTAAGCTATGGGTGCAATTTGGGATGCAGACAGAGACTCTCTGTTGGCCAGCCCACTCTCATTCACAACACAGTTCACTAATTATCCCAACATGAATTAATTCACATTTTATTATAATCAGAGAGAACACAGCAGCCTCAGTGTTTACGTCCCAAACGGCACCCTTTTCCCTTTTTTATAGTGCACTACTTATCATGGGCTGTGGTCAAAAGAAGTGCACTAGATAGGGAATAGGGTGCCATTTAAGATACATCCGGTGTTGCCAGCTCTGCCCCAGAGAACGGTGTGTTACAGCTGATGTAAAAGTGGAGAAGACTCCTAGAGGCCTGGATCTCACCCTCCAGTCTATTTACATCACACAATAAATGACTGCCTGACTGGCGTTTTACCGGTGGAAAATTCTTCGTCAAGTTTGTCAAGTTTCCTCTCGCACATCATTAGAGGAATTTGAGGTGTGTGTGTGTGTGTGTGTGTGTGTGAATCCTAAATGATGAGTAGATCATTAGATCATTCAGAAACAGATGCTTGAGGAGGCAGAATAAGGTCTTGATTCTAGAGGAAGCAGAATAAGGTCTAGATTCTAGAGGAAGCAGAATAAGGTTTAGTTTCTAGTGGAGGCAGAATAAGGTCTAGTTTCTAGTGGAGGCAGAATAAGGTCTAGATTCTAGAGGAAGCAGAATAAGGTCTAGTTTCTAGTGGAAGCAGAATAAGGTCTAGTTTCTAGTGGAAGCAGAATAAGGTATTGTTTCTAGTGGAAGCAGAATAAGGTCTAGTTTCTAGTGGAGGTCTAGTTTATAGTGGAAGCAGAATAAGGTCTAGTTTCTAGTAGAAGCAGAATAAGGTCTAGTTTCTTGTGGAGGTCTAGTTTAGTGGAAGCAGAATAAGGTCTAGTTTCTAGTGGAGGTCTAGTTTCTAGTGGAAGCAGAATAAGGTCTAGTTTCTAGTGGAGGTCTAGTTTCTAGTGGAGGCAGAATAAGGTCTAGTTTCTAGTGGAAGCAGAATAAGGTCTAGTTTCTAGTGGAAGCAGAATAAGGTCTAGTTTCTAGTGGATGTCTAGTTTCTAGTGGATGCAGAATAAGGTCTAGTTTCTAGAGGAGGCAGAATAAGGTATAGTTTCTGGTGGAGGCAGAATAAGGTCTAGTTTCTGGTGGAGGCAGAATAAGGTCTAGTTTCTGGTGGAGGCAGAATAAGGTCTAGTTTCTGGTGGAGGCAGAATAAGGTCTAGTTTCTGGTGGAGGCAGAATAAGGTCTAGTTTCTGGTGGAGGCAGAATAAGGTCTAGTTTCTGGTGGAGGAAGAATAAGGTCTAGTTTCTGGTGGAGGAAGAATAAGGTCTAGTTTCTGGTGGAGGAAGAATAAGGTCTAGTTTCTGGTGGAGGAAGAATAAGGTCTAGTTTCTGGTGGAGGAAGAATAAGGTCTCAGAATTAGGTCAGAATTGTCAGGACCCGGTTACGAACCTGGGTCTCCGGAGTGAGAAACAGTCACTTAACCAACTGAGCCACGAATAGTCAGCAGAACCCAGAAGATGAGGCAGACACAGCAGTACTTAAGACGGTGTATTTAATAAAGTAAAAAGGAGAAGTCCTTAAATACAAAAATGGCAAATCCAAAAGGTGGTAGGAATAGCACAAAAAAGCCTCAAGAGATACTCAAAAACAAAAACAGAATTCCACAAGAGCATCCACCGGAATCGACAAGAATACACAGAACACTAGGGCTGGGTGCTAACATACAAACACAGAGCACAGAACTGAGGGAAACTAAGGGTTTAAATACAATCAGGGGAAAACGAGGCACAGGTGCAAATAATAATGGGGAACAAGGGAAAAAACATAAGGTCAAAAAGCACAATGGGGGCATCTAGTGACCAAAACCCGGAACAACCCTGGCCAAATCCTGACAAGAATAATATTGTACTGGTTATCAGCCAAAGATAATGTTGCTATACTGTATTGGTTATGAGCCAAATATAATGTTGCTATACTGTATTAGTTTTCAGCCAAAGATAATGTTGCTATACTGTACTGGTTATCAGCCAAAGATAATGTTGCTATACTGTATTGGTTATTAGCCAAATATAATGTTGCTATACTGTATTGGTTATTAGCCAAATATAATGTTGCTATACTGTATTGGTTATGAGCCAAATATAATGTTGCTATACTGTATTAGTTTTCAGCCAAAGATAATGTTGCTATACTGTACTGGTTATCAGCCAAAGATAATTTTGCTATACTGTACTGGTTATCAACCAAAGATAATGTTGCTATACTGTATTGGTCATTAGCCAAATATAATGTTGCTATACTGTACTGGTTATCAGCCAAAGATAATGTTGCTATACTGTATTGGTTATTAGCCAAATATAATGTTGCTATACTGTGCTGGTTATTAGCCAAATATAATGTTGCTATACTGTACTGGTTATTAGCCAAAGATAATGTTGCTAAACTGTACTGGTTATTAGCCAAAGATAATGTTGCTATACTGTACTGGCTATCAACCAAATATAAGGTTGCTATACTGTACTGGTTATTAGCCAAAGATAATGTTGCTATACTGTACTGGTTATTAGCCAAAGATAATGTTGCTATGCTGTACTGGTTATTAGCCAAAGATAATGTTGCTATACTGTACTGGCTATCAACCAAATATAAGGTTGCTATACTGTACTGGTTATTAGCCAAAGATAATGTTGCTATACTGTACTGGTTATCAACCAAAGATAATGTTGCTATACTGTACTGGTTATCAGCCAAAGATAATGTTGCTATACTGTATTGGTTATTAGCCAAATATAATGTTGCTATACTGTACTGGTTATTAGCCAAAGATAATGTTGCTATACTGTACTGGTTATTAGCCAAAGATAATGTTGCTATACTGTACTGGTTATTAGCCAAAGATAATGTTGCTATACTGTACTGGCTATCAACCAAATATAAGGTTGCTATACTGTACTGGTTATTAGCCAAAGATAATGTTGCTATACTGTACTGGTTATCAGCCAAAGATAATGTTGCTATACTGAACTGGTTATCAACCAAAGATAATGTTGCTATACTGTACTGGTTATCAGCCAAAGATAATGTTGCTATACTGAACTGGTTATCAGCCAAAGATAATGTTGCTATACTGTACTGGCTATCAACCAAATATAAGGTTGCTATACTGTACTGGTTATTAGCCAAAGATAATGTTGCTATACTGTACTGGTTATTAGCCAAAGATAATGTTGCTATACTGTACTGGTTATCAGCCAAAGATAATGTTGCTATACTGAACTGGTTATCAACCAAAGATAATGTTGCTATACAAGAGCTTTTCACAATAGCAACTCTTCCCTATTCATCACAATCAAACAGGACCGCTTGTCCTTCAGTCAATCTAAAGTTCATCCCAAATGGCACCCTATTCCCTATATAGTGCACTACTTTTGACCAGGATCCATGGGCACTATACTGTACATATAGGGAATAGGGTGCCATTTTGGACACAACCCTACATGAGGAAAAATCACCTGAAGAAGAGGAGGAGGAGTCTAGTCTATTTTGGGATTTCCACACTCCCCTAGCCTGTAACACAGTCTTCGTCCCAAATGGCACCCTAGTCCTTACATAGTGCACTCCTTTTGACAGTAGCCCTATGGGACCTGCTCAAAAGTAGTGCACTATATTGGGAATAGGGTGCCATTTGGGAGTCAGACTATTCTTTAGTGCCCAGGACCACAGAGAGCTGAGTCACAGATGAAGGGAGGGGGATGAGAAACCCTTCTGGGCAGGCAGCGCTGTCCAGAGAACAATTAAAAGGAACATCGAAACACACACACACGCTGAGGGTGAGTACAGTAGATGACTCAAAGCGTATTAGAGTGGGTTATGCTTTCATCGTCATCTGTAAAATGAGGAGCTATTACATCTGGGGACGAGAAGAGCAGAGAGGGGACGTAAGCTGTTCCAGCACTCTGTTTCTATATAGAGTAGTGTAGGCCTTGTCTGTCACACACACACACACACACACACACACACACACACACACACACACACACACTATAGCTCTTTCTATTGTAGGCCTACCGTTTCTGTCATTCAGACCAACATATAACAGTTGAAGTGCCCCTTCGCGGTGTAAACATATCCCCCCAGTGTTCCTTCATAGTGTAAACATATTGACCCAGTGTTCCTTCATAGTGTAAACATATTGACCCAGTGTTCCTTCATAGTGTAAACATATCCCCCCCAGTGTTCCTTCACAGTGTAAACATATCCCCCCCAGTGTTCCTTCATAGTGTAAACATATTGACCCAGTGTTCCTTCATAGTGTAAACATATTGACCCAGTGTTCCTTCATAGTGTAAACATATCCCCCCCAGTGTTCCTTCATAGTGTAAACATATTGCCCCAGTGTTCCTTCATAGTGTAAACATATTGACCCAGTGTTCCTTCATAGTGTAAACATATCCCCCCCAGTGTTCCTTCATAGTGTAAACATATTGCCCCAGTGTTCCTTCATAGTGTAAACATATTGCCCCAGTGTTCCTTCACAGTGTAAACATATCCCCCCCCAGTGTTCCTTCACAGTGTAAACATATTGCCCCAGTGTTCCTTCATAGTGTAAACATATTGACCCAGTGTTCCTTCATAGTGTAAACATATCCCCCCAGTGTTCCTTCATAGTGTAAACATATTGACCCAGTGTTCCTTCACAGTGTAAACATATCCCCCCCAGTGTTCCTTCACAGTGTAAACATATTGAACCAGTGTTCCTTCACAGTGTAAACATATCCCCCCAGTGTTCCTTCATAGTGTAAACATATTGACCCAGTGTTCCTTCATAGTGTAAACATATCCCCCCCCAGTGTTCCTTCACAGTGTAAACATATTGACCCAGTGTTCCTTCACAGTGTAAACATATCCCCCCCAGTGTTCCTTCACAGTGTAAACATATTGAACCAGTGTTCCTTCACAGTGTAAACATATTGCCCCAGTGTTCCTTCACAGTGTAAACATATTGACCCAGTGTTCCTTCACAGTGTAAACATATTGCCCCAGTGTTCCTTCACAGTGTAAACATATTGACCCAGTGTTCCTTCACAGTGTAAACATATTGCCCCAGTGTTCCTTCACAGTGTAAACATATTGACCCAGTGTTCCTTCACAGTGTAAACATATTGCCCCAGTGTTCCTTCATAGTGTAAACATATTGACCCAGTGTTCCTTCATAGTGTAAACATATTGCCCCAGTGTTCCTTCACAGTGTAAACATATTGACCCAGTGTTCCTTCATAGTGTAAACATATCCCCCCCAGTGTTCCTTCATAGTGTAAACATATTGCCCCCAGTGTTCCTTCATAGTGTAAACATATTGACCCAGTGTTCCTTCATAGTGTAAATATATCCCCCCCAGTGTTCCTTCATAGTGTAAACATATTGCCCCCAGTGTTCCTTCATAGTGTAAACATATTGCCCCCAGTGTTCCTTCACAGTGTAAACATATTGCCCCAGTGTTCCTTCACAGTGTAAACATATTGACCCAGTGTTCCTTCACAGTGTAAACATATTGACCCAGTGTTCCTTCACAGTGTAAACATATTGACCCAGTGTTCCTTCATAGTGTAAACATATCCCCCCCAGTGTTCCTTCACAGTGTAAACATATCCCCCCCAGTGTTCCTTCACAGTGTAAACATATCCCCCCCAGTGTTCCTTCATAGTGTAAACATATCCCCCCAGTGTTCCTTCATAGTGTAAACATATCCCCCCAGTGTTCCTTCACAGTGTAAACATATCCCCCCAGTGTTCCTTCATAGTGTAAACATATCCCCCCAGTGTTCCTTCATAGTGTAAACATATCCCCCCAGTGTCCCTTCATAGTGTAAACATATTGACCCAGTGTTCCTTCATAGTGTAAACATATTGCCCCAGTGTTCCTTCATAGTGTAAACATATCCCCCCAGTGTTCCTTCATAGTGTAAACATATTGACCCAGTGTTCCTTCATAGTGTAAACATATCCCCCCAGTGTTCCTTCATAGTGTAAACATATCCCCCCCCAGTGTTCCTTCACAGTGTAAACATATCCCCCCAGTGTTCCTTCACAGTGTAAACATATCCCCCCCAGTGTTCCTTCATAGTGTAAACATATCCCCCCAGTGTTCCTTCACAGTGTAAACATATCCCCCCAGTGTCCCTTCATAGTGTAAATATATCCCCCAGTGTTCCTTCATAGTGTAAACATATCCCTCCCAGTGTTCCTTCATAGTGTAAACATATCCCCCCCAGTGTCCCTTCATAGTGTAAATATATCCCCCAGTGTTCCTTCATAGTGTAAACATATCCCTCCCAGTGTTCCTTCATAGTGTAAACATATTGCCCCAGTGTTCCTTCATAGTGTAAACATATCCCCCCCAGTGTTCCTTCATATTGTAAACATATCCCTCCCAGTGTTCCTTCATAGTGTAAACATATCCCTCCCAGTGTTCCTTCATAGTGTAAACATATCCCCCAGTGTTCCTTCACAGTGTAAACATATCCCCCCAGTGTTCCTTCATAGTGTAAACATATCCCTCCCAGTGTTCCTTCATAGTGTAAACATATCCCCCCAGTGTTCCTTCATATTGTAAACATATCCCTCCCAGTGTTCCTTCATAGTGTAAACATATCCCCCCCAGTGTCCCTTCATAGTGTAAACATATCCCCCCCAGTGTTCCTTCATAGTGTAAACATATCCCCCCCCAGTGTTCCTTCATAGTGTAAACATATCCCCCCCAGTGTTCCTTCATAGTGTAAACATATTGACCCAGTGTCCCTTCACAGTGTAAATATATCCCCCAGTGTTCCTTCATAGTGTAAACATATCCCCCAGTGTTCCTTCATAGTGTAAACATATCCCCCCAGTGTTCCTTCATAGTGTAAACATATTGACCCAGTGTTCCTTCATAGTGTAAACATATCCCTCCCAGTGTTCCTTCATAGTGTAAACATATCCCCAGTGTTCCTTCATAGTGTAAACATATCCCCCCAGTGTTCCTTCATAGTGTAAATATTTCCCCCCTTAGTGTTCCTTCATAGTGTAAACATATTGACCCATTGTTCCTTCATACTGTAAACATATCCCCCCCAGTGTTCCTTCATAGTGTAAATATTTCCCCCAGTGTTCCTTCATAGTGTAAACATATCCCCCCAGTGTTCCTTCATAGTGTAAACATATCCCCCCCAGTGTTCCTTCATAGTGTAAACATATCCCCCCCAGTGTTCCTTCATAGTGTAAATATTTCCCCCAGTGTTCCTTCATAGTGTAAACATATCCCCCCCAGTGTTCCTTCATAGTGTAAATATTTCCCCCAGTGTTCCTTCATAGTGTAAACATATCCCCCCAGTGTTCCTTCATAGTGTAAATATTTCCCCCAGTGTTCCTTCATAGTGTAAACATATCCCCCCAGTGTTCCTTCATAGTGTAAATATTTCCCCCCCCAGTGTTCCTTCACAGTGTAAACATATCCCCCCAGTGTTCCTTCATAGTGTAAATATTTCCCCCTTAGTGTTCCTTCATAGTGTAAACATATTGACCCAGTGTTCCTTCATAGTGTAAACATATTGACCCAGTGTTCCTTCATAGTGTAAACATATCCCCCCCAGTGTTCCTTCATAGTGTAAACATATCTCCCCCAGTGTTCCTTCATAGTGTAAACATATCCCCCCAGTGTTCCTTCATAGTGTAAACATATCCCCCCCGGTGTTCCTTCATAGTGTAAACATATTGACTCAGTGTTCCTTCACAGTGTAAACATATCCCCCCCAGTGTTCCTTCATAGTGTAAACATATCCCCCCCAGTGTTCCTTCATAGTGTAAACATATTGACCCAGTGTTCCTTCATAGTGTAAACATATCCCCCCAGTGTTCCTTCATAGTGTAAACATATCCCCCCCAGTGTTCCTTCACAGTGTAAACATATTGCCCCAGTGTTCCTTCATAGTGTAAACATATCCCCCCCGGTGTTCCTTCATAGTGTAAACATATTGCCCCAGTGTTCCTTCACAGTGTAAACATAGTGACTCAGTGTTCCTTCACAGTGTAAACATAGTGACTCAGTGTTCCTTCACAGTGTAAACATATTGACCTCAGTGTTCCTTCACAGTGTAAACATATTGCCCCAGTGTTCCTTCACAGTGTAAACATATCCCCCCCAGTGTTCCTTCACAGTGTAAACATAGTGACTCAGTGTTCCTTCACAGTGTAAACATAGTGACTCAGTGTTCCTTCACAGTGTAAACATATTGCCCCAGTGTTCCTTCACAGTGTAAACATATTGCCCCAGTGTTCCTTCATAGTGTAAACATATTGACCCAGTGTTCCTTCACAGTGTAAACATATTGCCCCAGTGTTCCTTCACAGTGTAAACATATCCCCCCCAGTGTTCCTTCACAGTGTAAACATATTGACCCAGTGTCCATAGTGTAAATATATCTGCCCAGGCTCAGCTTCTTGATGTTCCATCCCAAACACACAACCATCCATCCATCCCAAAATGACATCTCAGATTGTTTGAATTCCTCACCTGGTTGTCCTCCTCCTCCCCCTCCTGTCCTCCTCCTCCTCCTCCTCCACCCCCCCTCCTCTACCTCCTCCTGTCCTCCTCCTCCTCATGTCCTCCTCCTCATGTCCTCCTCCTCCTCCTCTACCTCCTCCTCCTCTTCCTCCTCCTCCACCTCCTCCTCTACCTCCTCCTCCTCCTCCTCTACCTTCTCCTCCCCCTCCTCTACCTCCTCCTCCTCCTCTACCTTCTCCTCCCCCTCCTCTACCTCCTCCTCCTCTACCTCCTCCTCCCCTCCTCTACCACCTCCTCCTCCTCTACCTCCCCCTTCTCCTCCTCCTCCTCTACCTCCTCCTCCTCCTCCTGTCTTAGTGCCTCTTTCTACCGATTTGTCTTACAAAGTGATATTCTGAACAACAAAGAGTTTCATAGCGATCTCTACACGATCTTTCTTTCTCTGACAAAGACATGTGCTTTTCAGTTTGTACAAGTTGTTACAGTTTCTGAGTGTTCAACTCGGGGGTTATACAATGTGCCTGGAAGTATAATCAATGTAATTGTTGCTTCTCAATCTCAGTTCAACTGTGGTAACAACCAGGTAATTGTGCCTTCTTCTCAGCCAACAATGAAGCATGTGGCAACAAAGCCTTAGGATGCATCCCGAACAGCAACACATTCCACGTAGTGTCCCTATGCCCAGGTCTAAAGTACTGCACTATATAGGGAACAGGTTGCAATTTGGGATGCATCCTTACTGAGTGGCAGTGATTGTTTCAAACAAAGGCACCCCAATTCAGAGCCTCCTCCAGCTAGTGTGTGTGTGTGTGTGTGTGTGTGTGTGTGTGTGTGTGTGTGTTACTCTACGTGGGATGTTGTGAGGTTTATGGATCCCTTAATAACAAGAGGTCTTTCCACTGACACAAAGAGCCTTTATACGGCGGCCATTATAAAGGTACATCCCAAATGGCACCTTATTCCCTGTGTAGTGCACTACTTTAGAATAGGGCCCATAGGTGTAGTGCCCTACTTTAGACTAGGGCCCATAGGCGTCTTGTCAAAAGTCGTGCGCTATGTATTTAATATTATGCCATTTTGGACTTAGAATACACTATCTGACGCCACACTGAATAGCTACTGGAGCAGAAATACATCACTTTTATGTCCACACTGATTTGAGGTGATTTGACTTTATTCAAGGTGCTTTTTAAGGGATTTGAAAGTAAATCCTTCTGTGAGGTAAATCAGGTGTTAAATGAGATGAAAAGAAGACTGGAGTGACAGTTTAAGGCTATACTGTCGAGGTTTTAAAGTTTCAACATCAAACAATCATGTTGAGAGGAGGTAGACAAGAGACGAGAGGTGTATATTAGAGACTAGGGGTGTATATTAGAGACTAGGGGTTTATATTAGAGACTAGAGGTGTATATTAGAGTCTAGAGGTGTATATTAGAGTCTAGAGGTGTATATTAGAGACTAGAGGTTTATATTAGAGGCTAGAGGTGTATATTAGAGACTAGAGGTGTATATTAGAGACTAGGGGTTTATATTAGAGACTAGAGGTGTATATTAGAGACTAGGGGTTTATATTAGAAACTAGGGGTGTATATTAGAGACTAGAGGTGTATATTAGAGACTAGAGGTGTATATTAGAGACTAGAGAAGTATATTAGAGACTAGAGATGTATATTAGAGACTAGAGATGTATATTAGAGACTAGAGGTGTATATTATAGACGAGAGGGGTATATTAGAGACTAGAGGTGTATATTAGAGACTAGAGGTGTATATTATAGACGAGAGGGGTATATTAGAGACTAGAGGTGTATATTATAGACTAGAGGGGTATATTAGAGACTAGAGGTGTATATTATAGACGAGAGGGGTATATTAGAGTCTAGTGGTGTATATTAGAGACTAGAGGTGTATATTATTGACTAGAGGTGTATATTGGAGACTAGAGGTATATATATGAGAGACTAGAAGTGCATATTAGAGACTAGAGGTGTATATATTAGAGACTAGAGGTGTATATTAGAGACTAGGGGTGTATATTAGAGACTAGATGTGTATAGAAGAAACTAGAGGTGTATATTAGAGACTAGAGGTGTATATATTTGAGACTAGAGGTGTATATATTAGAGACTAGAGGTGTATATATTAGAGACTAGAGGTGTATATTAGAGACTAGAGGTGTATATTATAGGCTAGAGGTGTATATTAGAGACTAGAGGTGTATATATATTAGAGACTAGAGGTGTATATTAGAGACTAGAGGTGTATATTAGAGACTAGAGGTGTATAGACGTTGCTATTAGACCCCAATTAAGTTGCCATCCAGTCAAACAACTAGAATAGTTTAAAAAATAGTTAAAATAACTAAAAAAGTTGCTCTCTGTCCCATGCGTTTCGGTAGACATCTTACGCATGCCTTCTACCGGTAGACGACACCGAATAGATTCTAGCGAGTCCACCAGGCTGACAAACACACACACACACACACACTCACACACACACACACACACACACACACACACACACACACACACACACACACACACACACACACACACACACACAACCAAAGCACAACACTTGTCACAGGTCCTCAGCCGACACCGGCAGCCATTTTGATTCATGGTGCATCAGACCATGTAGAAGAGAGGCCAATAAAGACAACGTGTAAGTCAGGCAGGCATAGCTGACACGCTAGAGGACATGTGTGTGTGTGTGTGTGTGTGTGTGTGTGTGTGTGTGTGTGTGTGTGTGTGTGTGTGTGTGTGTGTATGTGTGTGTGTGTGTGTGTGTGTGTGTGTGTGTGTGTGTGTGTGTGTGTGTGTGTCCTATAGGGGCAGCTGTCTAGGTGCTAGCCATGCCAGACTGATGAAATGAAAAGCCTGTCGGAGGCTCTCCTGTGTAGTTTAAAATATACACAGATGGACTCCAATCAGGTTGCGGTGACGTCTCAAACATGATCAAAGGATATTGGATGACCCTGTCTGGAGTGTCATAGCAAAGGGGTGTGAATTCTAATTAGCCACTTTTCAACAACTTTACTTTTTAGCTACTTTGCAACTACTTAGCATGTTAGCTAACCCTTCCCCTAACTCCCAACCCTAACCATTTAACCCAACTCCTAACCTTAACCCTAACCCTTCCCCTAACCATTTAACCTAACTCCTAACCCTAACCCTTCCCCTAACCATTTAACCTAACTCCTAACCCTAACCCTAACTCCTAACCCTAACCATTTAACGTAACTCCTAACCCTAACCATTTAACCTAACTGATAACCCTAACCATTTAACCTAACTCCTAACCCTAACCATTTAACCTAACTCCTAACCCTAACCATTTAACCTAACTCCTAACACTAACCTTAACCCAAACTTTAACCTTAAGTTGAACCCCTAACCCCTAGCCCCTAACCCCTAACCCCTAACCCCTAACCCCTAGCCCCTAACCCCTAGCCCCTAACACCTAGCCCCTAACCCCTAGCTTAGCTAGGCACCTATTTAACATTTGCCACAACAAATTGGAATTTGTAACATATTATACAAATGGCCATTTGTAACATTTCATCTGAAATGAATGATGGACATCCACAAAGGAATACATAGTATGTTACATCTCTCCCTGCATTTTATGGGGAATGCTTTTCTGATTCATGTTGACCAGAGGTGGACTCCAATCAAGTTGTGGCAACGTCTCAAAGATGATCAGAGGAAATGAGAGAAATTAGTACCTGAGATCAATTTGGTGTGTCATAGCAAAAGGGAAGTGTCATAGCAAAAGGGGTGTGTCATAGCAAAAGGGAGTGTCATAGCAAAGGGAAGTGTCATAACAATGGGGTGTGTCATAGCAAAAGGGAGTGTCATAGCAAAAGGGGTGTGTCATAGCAATGGGGTGTGTCATAGCAAAAGGGAGTGTCATAGCAAAAGGGGTGTGTCATAGCAAAGGGAAGTGTCATAGCAAAGGGGTGTGTCATAACAATGGGGTGTGTCATAGCAAAAGCGGTGTGTCATAGCAAAGGGGTGTGCCATAGCAAAGGGAAGTGTCATAGCAAAGGGGTGTGTCATAAAAGGGGTGTGTCATAGCAAAGGGGTGTGTCATAGCAAAAGGGTGTGCCCTGGTCTATAGTAGTGGACTACCCTATAGGGCTCTGGTCTATAGTAGTGGACTACCCTATAGGGCTCTGGTCTATAGTAGTGCACTACCCTATAGGGCCCTGGACTATAGTAGTGGACTACCCTATAGGGCTCTGGTCTATAGTAGTGGACTACCCTATAGGGCTCTGGTCTATAGTAGTGGACTACCCTATAGGGCTCTGGTCTATAGCAGTGGACTACCCCATAGGTCCCTGGTCTAAAGTAGTGGACTACCCTATAGGGCCCTGGTCTAAAGTAGTGGACTACCCTATAGGGCCCTGGTCTATAGTAGTGGACTACCCTATAGGGCTCTGGTCTATAGTAGTGGACCACCCTATAGGGCTCTAGTCTATAGTAGTGCACTACCCTATAGGGCCCTGGTCTAAAGTAGTGCACTACCCTATAGGGCTCTGGTCTATAGTAGTGGACTACCCTATAGGGCTCTGGTCTAAAGTAGTGGACTACCCTATAGGGCCCTGGTCTATAGTAGTGCACTACCCTATAGGGCTCTGGTCTAAAGTTGTGGACTACCCTATAGGGCCCTGGTCTATAGTAGTGCACTACCCTATAGGGCTCTGGTCTATAGTAGTGCACTACCCTATAGGGCTCTGGTCTATAGTAGTGGACTACCCTATAGGGCTCTGGTCTATAGTAGTGGACTACCCCATAGGTCCCTGGTCTAAAGTAGTGGACTACCCTATAGGGCCCTGGTCTAAAGTAGTGGACTACCCTATAGGGCCCTGGTCTATAGTAGTGGACTACCCTATAGGGCTCTGGTCTATAGTAGTGCACTACCCTATAGGGCTCTGGTCTATAGTAGTGGACTACCCTATAGGGCCCTGTTCTAAAGTAGTGGACTACCCTATAGGGCTCTTGTCTATAGTAGTGGACTACCCTATAGGGCCCTGGTCTATAGTAGTGCACTACCCTATAGGGCTCTGGTCTATAGTAGTGCACTACCCTATAGGGCTCTGGTCTATAGTAGTGCACTACCCTATAGGGCCCTGGTCTATAGTAGTGGACTACCCTATAGGGCCCTGGTCTATAGTAGTGCACTACCCTATAGGGCCCTGGTCTATAGTAGTGGACTACCCTATAGGGCCCTGGTCTATAGTAGTGCACTACCCTATAGGGCTCTGGTCTATAGTAGTGCACTACCCTATAGGGCTCTGGTCTATAGTAGTGGACTACCCTATAGGGCTCTGGTCTATAGTAGTGGACTACCCTATAGGGCCCTGGTCTATAGTAGTGGACTACCCTATAGGGCCCTGGTCTATAGTAGTGCACTACCCTATAGGGCCCTGGTCTATAGTAGTGGACTACCCTATAGGGCCCTGGTCTATAGTAGTGCACTACCCTATAGGGCTCTGGTCTATAGTAGTGCACTACCCTATAGGGCTCTGGTCTATAGTAGTGGACTACCCTATAGGGCTCTGGTCTATAGTAGTGGACTACCCTATAGGGCTCTGGTCTATAGTAGTGGACTACCCTATAGGGCCCTGGTCTATAGTAGTGGACTACCCTATAGGGCTCTGGTCTATAGTAGTGCACTACCCTATAGGGCTCTGGTCTGTAGTAGTGCACTACCCTATAGGGCCCTGGTCTATAGTAGTGGACTACCCTATAGGGCCCTGGTCTATAGTAGTGGACTACCCTATAGGGCTCTGGTCTAAAGTAGTGGACTACCCTATAGGGCCCTGGTCTATAGTAGTGGACTACCCTATAGGGCTCTGGTCTATAGTAGTGGACTACCCTATAGGGCCCTGGTCTATAGTAGTGGACTACCCTATAGGGCTCTGGTCTATAGTAGTGCACTACCCTATAGGGCTCTGGTCTATAGTAGTGCACTACCCTATAGGGCTCTGGTCTAAAGTAGTGCACTACCCCATAGGGCCCTGGTCTATAGTAGTGCACTACATATGCAATAGGGTACCCTTTAGGAGGCATCCTGGGTCTTGGTTCCGTCGTAGTCAGACAGTGCCAGTCTCCAGCGCAGAAGCTCTTCAGAGAGCCAGAGTGACGAGCACCAGAAACCCTTCGGGGAACAAGCGTCACCACGTCAACCAATCCCATAACTTCCTCTGCCTTGCTTTCCGGCTCCTGATGAGCGTCAGTGTTGTTGCCAAGACACTCGTCCCTTGTCATGTTTTCCCTCCTCCGTTCCTCTTCCTTTACTTCCTCTGGTCACCTCTGCCTTTTCCTCATGCCCCAGGACTACCTGACATGATGACTCCTTGCTGTCCCCAGTCCACCTGGCCGTGCTGCTGCTCCAGTTTCAACTGTTCTGCCTTATTATTATTCGACCATGCTGGTCATTTATGAACATTTGAACATCTTGGCCATGTTCTGTTATAATCTCTACCCGGCACAGCCAGAAGAGGACTGGCCACCCCACATAGCCTGGTTCCTCTCTAGGTTTCTTCCTAGGTTTTGGCCTTTCTAGGGAGTTTTTCCTAACCACCGTGCTTCTACACCTGCATTGCTTGCTGTTTGGGGTTTTAGGCTGGGTTTCTGTACAGCACTTTGAGATATCAGCTGATGTTAAGAAGGGCTATATAAATACATTTTATTTGATTTTATTTGATTTTTGATTTTATTTGATTTGATTCGCTGGCTGGCTGGCTGCTGGCTGGCTGCTGGCTGGCTGCTGGCTGACTGTTTGGCTGGCTGGCTGGCTGGCTTGGCTGGCTGCTGGCTGGCTGCTGGCTGGCTGCTGGCTGGCTGGCTGCTGGCTTACTGGCTGGCTGCTGGCTGGCTGCTGGCTGGCTGCTGGCTGGCTGGCTGCTGGCTGGCTGGCTGCTGGCTGGCTGGCTGGCTGCTGGCGTGCTGGCTGACTGGCTGACTGGCTGCTGGTTGGCTGCTGGCTGCTGGCTGGCTGGCTGGCTGGCTGCTGGCTGGCTGGCTGGCTGCTGGCTGGCTGGCTGCTGGCTGGCTGGCTGCTGGTTGGCTGCTGGCTGGCTGGCTGCTGGCTGGCTTGGCTGGCTGCTGGCTGGCTGGCTGCTGGCTGGCTGCTGGCTGGCTGCTGGCTGGCTGCTGGCTCCTGGCTTACTGGCTGGCTGCTGGCTGGCTGCTGGCTGGCTGCTGGCTGGCTGGCTGCTGGCTGGCTGGCTGCTGGCTGGCTGGCTGGCTGGCTGCTGGCTGGCTGGCTGCTGGCTGGCTGGCTGGCTGACTGGCTGACTGGCTGCTGGTTGGCTGCTGGCTGCTGGCTGGCTGGCTGGCTGCTGGCTGGCTGGCTGGCTGGCTGCTGGCTGGCTGCTGGCTGGCTGGCTGGCTGCTGGCTGCTGGTTGGCTGCTGGCTGCTGGCTGGCTGGCTGGCTGGCTGGCTGCTGGCTGGCTGGCTGCTGGCTGGCTGGCTGCTGGCTGCTGGCTGGCTGGCTGGCTGCTGGCTGGCTGGCTGGCTGCTGGCTGGCTGCTGGCTGGCTGGCTGGCTGCTGGTTGGCTGCTGGCTGGCTGGCTGCTGGCTGGCTGGCTGGCTGCTGGCTGCTGGCTTACTAGCTGGCTGCTGGCTGGCTGCTGGCTGGCTGCTGGCTGGCTGGCTGACTGCTGGCTGACTGCTGGCTGGCTGGCTACTGGCTGGCTGGCTGGCTGGCTGGCTGCTGGCTGGCTGCTGGCTGGCTGGCTGCTGGCTGGCTGCTGGCTGGCTGGCTGACTGGCTGACTGGCTGCTGGTTGGCTGCTGGCTGCTGGCTGGCTGGCTGGCTGCTGGCTGGCTGGCTGGCTGCTGGCTGGCTGGCTGCTGGCTGCTGGCTGCTGGCTGGCTGGCTTGGCTGGCTGCTGGCTGGCTGGCTGCTGGCTGGCTGGCTGCTGGCTGGCTGCTGGCTCCTGGCTTACTGGCTGGCTGCTGGCTGGCTGCTGGCTGGCTGCTGGCTGGCTGGCTGGCTGGCTGCTGGCTGGCTGCTGGCTGGCTGGCTGCTGGCTGCTGGCTGGCTGGCTGCTGGCTGGCTGGCTGGCTGGCTGGCTGCTGGCTGGCTGGCTGCTGGCTGGCTGGCTGACTGGCTGCTGGTTGGCTGCTGGCTGGCTGGCTGGCTGGCTGGCTGGCTGCTGGCTGGCTGGCTGGCTGGCTGGCTGGCTGGCTGGCTGCTGGCTGGCTGCTGGCTGGATGGCTGGCTGGCTGCTGGCTGGCTGCTGGCTGGATGGCTGCTGGTTGGCTGCTGGCTGCTGGCTGGCTGGCTGGCTGCTGGCTTACTGGCTGGCTGCTGGCTGGCTGCTGGCTGGCTGCTGGCTGCTGGCTGGCTGGCTGGCTGACTGCTGGCTGACTGCTGGCTGGCTGGCTACTGGCTGGCTGGATGGCTGGCTGGCTGCTGGCTGGCTGCTGGCTGCTGGCTGCTGGCTGCTGGATGGCTGCTGGCTGGCTGGCTGACTGCTGGCTGACTGCTGGCTGGCTGGCTGGCTGCTGGCTGGCTGCTGGCTGGCTGGCTGCTGGCTGGCTGCTGGCTGGCTGGCTGGCTGCTGGCTGGCTGCTGGCTGGCTGCTGGCTGGCTGGCTGGCTGGCTGGCTGGCTGCTGGCTGGCTGGCTGGCTGGCTGCTGGCTGGCTGCTGGCTGGCTGGCTGCTGGCTGGCTGGCTGGCTGGCTGGCTGGCTGCTGGCTGGCTGGCTGCTGGCTGGCTGGCTGCTGGCTGGCTGCTGGCTGGCTGGCTGCTGGCTGGCTGGCTGGCTGGCTGCTGGCTGGCTGGCTGACTGGCTGGCTGGCTGCTGGCTGACTGTTTGGCTGGCTGCCTGGCTGGCTGACTGGCTGCTGGCTGCTGGCTGGCTGGCTGCTGGCTAGCTACTGGCTGGCTACTGGCTGGCTGACTGGCTACTGGCTGGCTACTGGCTGGCTGGCTGACTGGCTGACTGGCTGGCTGGCTACTGGCTGGCTGCTGGCTGGCTGGCTGCTGGCTGGCCGGCTGGCTGGCTGCTGGCTGGCTGCTGGCTGGCTGGCTGCTGGCTGCTGGCTGGCTGGCTGGCTGCTGGCTGGCTGCTGGCTGGCTGCTGGCTGGCTGGCTGCTGGCTGGCTGCTGGCTGCTGGCTGGCTGGCTGGCTGCTGGCTGACTGCTGGCTGGCTACTGGCTGGCTGGCTGGCTGGCTGGCTGCTGGCTGGCTGCTGGCTGGCTGGCTGGCTGCTGGCTGGCTGACTGGCTGGCTGCTGGCTGGCTGCTGGCTGGCTGGCTGGCTGGCTGGCTGCTGGCTGGCTGCTGGCTGGCTGGCTGCTGGCTGGCTGGCTGGCTGGCTGACTGGCTGGCTGCTGGCTGGCTGCTGGCTTGCTGGCTGCTGGCTGACTGTTTGGCTGGCTGCCTGGCTGGCTGACTGGCTGGCTGCTGGCTGCTGGCTGGCTGGCTGGCTGCTGGCTAGCTACTGGCTGGCTACTGGCTGGCTACTGGCTGGCTGGCTGGCTGGCTGGCTGGCTGACTGGCTGGCTGGCTACTGGCTGGCTACTGGCTGGCTGGCTGGCTGGCTGGCTGGCTGGCTGGCTACTGGCTGGCTGGCTGGCTGGCTGACTGAGAAGGGAAGAGAAGCCGATTGACACGGGCTGAGTCCCACACGGTACCCTATTCCCTATGTAGTGCACTACTCCAAGGCCCCTGGTCAAAAGTAGTGCACTAGTAAGGGCATAGGGTGCCACTTGGGACACAGAGGGTTGTTTGTCTTCTATTCGGGCCTGCTGAACAACAAGTGGGTCTGCGGTGTGATGGGCACTAAAGTGTTCTGATTGAAGCAGAAATCATATTGCTGTGATTATCCCAGGAGAGCAGTGCCACTGGCCCATGAATCAAATGGCGACAGGAACGGGGACCTGGCAGGGTTCAGTCAGCTCTCTGATCCTGCTGCTGCGTTGGGATCCAGGGCCTCCCTGCAGAGTCCGTCTGAATTTAACTGTGAAATGATCTGCTCACACCTGCTCAGTAGGACCTGGCAAACAAGCATTTCGCTACACCCGCAATAACATCTGCTAAATGTGTTAAAATAACATCGATTTAGAAATTATGATTCTGTCTCTCTCTTTTCATTGTGATTCTGTATCTCTATTTTCATTGTGATTCTGTTTCTCTCTTTTCATTATGATTCTGTCTCTCTTTTCATTATGATTCTGTCTCTCTTTACATTGTGATTCTGTCTCTCTCTTTTCATTGTGATTCTGTTTCTCTCTTTACATTGTGATTCTGTATCTCTATTTTCATTGTGATTCTGTTTCTCTCTTTTCATTGTGATTCTGTCTCTCTTTACATTGTGATTCTGTCTCTCTCTTTTCATTGTGATTCTGTTTCTCTCTTTACATTGTGATTCTGCTTCTCTTTTCATTGTGATTCTGTCTCTCTCTCTCTTTTCATTGTGATTCTGTCTCTCTCTTTTCATTGTGATTCTGTCTCTCTTTACATTGTGATTCTGTCTCTCTCTTTTCATTGTGATTCTGTTTCTCTCTTTACATTGTGATTCTGTTTCTCTTTTCATTGTGATTCTGTCTCTCTCTCTCTCTTCATTGTGATTCTGTCTCTCTCTTTTCATTGTGATTCTGTCTCTCTTTACATTGTGATTCTGTCTCTCTCTCTCTCTCTTTTCATTGGGATTCTGTCTCTCTCTCTCTCTCTCTCTTTTCATTGTGATTTTCTCTTTCTCTCTTTTCATTGTGATTCTCTCTTTCTCTCTTTTCATTGTGATTCTGTCTCTTTCTCTCTTTTAATTGTGATTCTGTCTCTTTCTCTCTTTTCATTGTGATTCTGTCTCTCCCCTTTCACCTCTCACCTCTCTCCTACCCCATCATTCCCTCACCTCTCCTCTCTCCCTGACCTCTCTCAGGGGAGTGAGGACATAAACAGGCAGTCCCTGGGAGACCTTGTGGGAAACCCTGTACCCCTGACCTGAGGTCTCTACAGCAGAACCCTGTACCCCCTGACCTGAGGTATCTCTACATCAGAACCCTGTACCCCTGACCTGAGGTATCTCTACAGCAGAACCCTGTACCCCTGACCTGAGGTATCTCTACAGCAGAACCCTGTACCCCTGACCTGAGGTATCTCTACAGCAGAACCCTGTACCCCTGACCTGAGGTATCTCTACAGCAGAACCCTGTACCCCCTGACCTGAGGTATCTCTACAGCAGAACCCTGTACCCCCTGACCTGAGGTATCTCTACAGCAGAACCCGGTACCCCCTGACCTGAGATATCTCTACAGCAGAACCCTGTACCCCTGACCTGAGGTATCTCTACAGCAGAACAGAACAATGTGGCATGCATATCAGTGGAGGCTGCTGAGGGGAGGACGGCTCATAGTAATGAACGGAGCAAACGGAACGGAATCAAACACCTGGAAACCATGGAAACCACGTGATTGATGTACAGTATTTGATACCGTTCCACAGAATCCGCTCCGGTCATTACCCTGAGCCCGTCCTCCCCAATTACGGTGCCACCAGCCTCCTGTGAGGCATATACAGTACACCAGTGACAGGAAGCCCCTTGCATAGCCTGACGATAGGATCCTTTATGGACCCCCGGGCCAGTCATCATAGATGTGAAGGTTTAAAAAGATGCGGTTGGCAGTGTAGGATTTCTGTGCATAATAATGTATTTTCAGATCAAAGAGGAACACCTTGAGTAAGACCATGTAGCAGAGGAATCAAAGAAACTGTGCTCTGTAACCCCACGCATTTTTTGTGTTTGTGCTCGTCATTTTTTTAACGTTTGTTTTAGTCAAGTCTTTTAAGTGTTTGGTCTACATATTATGGATATAATGTTATCTTTAAGTTTAGTTTTGAACTCGTGTCCAGTTGGAAATGAATAAGTAAGGCTACGAGATACCCTTCTGCACTCTGCTACAGAACAATGTAAGAGTAATTATTTTTATTGTCGTCGGGAGAAGGAGAAGAGGACCAAGGTGCAGCGTGGTAAGTATTCATTAATACGTTTAATAAAGACCAACACTTGAACAAAACAACAACAAACAAACAGTTCTGCAAGGTGCAAATACACAAAACAGAAAACAACTACCCACAAAACCCAAGTGGGCAAGAGCTACCGTAGTGTGGTTCTCAATCAGAGAAAACGACGGACAGCTGTCCCTGATTGAGAACCATACCCAGCCAAAATCAAACGACATACAAAAACATAGAAAAAAGAACATAGAATGCCCACCCTCGTCACACCCTGGCCTAACCAAAATAGAGACCAATGAATACTGTCCACAATACAACTGATGTAGTTGTAGAGGGTCACTAATGAATACTGTCCACAATATGACTGATGTAGTTGTAGAGGGTCACTAATGAATACTGTCCACAATATGACTGATGTAGTTGTAGAGGGTCACTAATGAATACTGTCCACAATATGACTGATGTAGTTGTAGAGGGTCACGTC
>NW_027012609.1:290000-332500 GCF_036934945.1 Oncorhynchus masou masou
GTTGTTTATAGCTTCACGTTCGTTTTGTTGTTTTGTTAGTTTGTTTAAGAGTTCTTCGTTTTAATAAAAGAAGAATGTATTCCAATCACGCTGCGCCTTGGTCTCCTCGTTACGACGAACATGACAAAGATGGCGCCGGAGAAGAAAGCAGACATTTTATTTTTTTGTTAGTTTATTTGCGTTGTTTGTAACTTTTAAAAAAAACGTATTTTGTGTATAATGTTGCCGCTACCGTCTCTTAAGACCGAAAATAACTTCTAGACATCAGGACTGTGATTACTCACCATGGACTGGCAGAATCCTTTTTCCCTTTCATGACTCTGACGAGCCCGACGCGAAGGATAGTGTCTTCACTAACATTTTCAACCTCTCCCTGTCTGCGTCTGTAATACCAACATGTTTTAAGCAGACCACCATAGTCCCTGTGCCTAAGAACACTAAGGTAACCTGCCTTAATGACTACCGACCCCGTAGCACTCACGTCTGTAGCCATGAAGTCCTTTGAATGGCTGGTCATGGCTCACATCAACACCATTATCCCAGAAACCCTAGACCCACTCCAATTTGCATTCCGACCAAACAGATCCACAGATCCACCCTGCCCTTTCCCACATGGACAAAAGGAACACCTATCTGAGAATGCTATTCATTGACTACAGCTCATCGTTCAACACCATAGCGCCCTCAAAGTTCATCACTAAGCTAAGGACCCTAGGAACAAACACCTCCCTCTGCAACTGGATCCTGGACCTCCTGATGGGCCGCCCCCAGGTGGTAAGGCTAGGTAACAACACATCTGACACGCTGATTTGCAACACGGGGGCCCCTCAGGGGTGTGTGCTCAGTCCCCTCCTGTACGCCCTACTCACTCATAACTGCGTGGCTACGCATAACTCCAGCACCATCATTAAGTTTGCTGATGACACAACAGTGGTAGGCCTGATCACCGACAACAACGAGACAGCCTATAGGGAGGAGGTCAGAGACCTGGCCGTGTGGTGTCAGGACAACAACCTCTCCCTCAACGTGATCAAGACAAAGGAGGTGATTGTGGACTACAGGAAAAGGAGGACTGAGCACGCCCCCATTCTCATCGACGGGGTTGTAGTGGAGCAGGTTGAGAGCTTCAAGTTCCTTGGTGTCCACATCACAAATTAACATGGTCCAAGCACACCAAGACAGTCGTGAAGAGGTCACAACAAAACCTATCCCCCCTCAGGAGACTGAAAAGATTTGGCATTGGTCTTCAGATCCTCAAACGGTTCGACAGCTGCACCATCAAGAGCTGACTGGTTGCATCACTGCCTGGTATGGCAGCTGCTCGGCCTCCGACCACTAGGCACTACAGAGGGTAGTGCGAACGGCCCAGATCATCACTGGGGCCAAGCTTCATGCCATCCAGGACCCTCTATACCAGGCGGTGTCAGAGGAAGGCCCTAAACATTGTCAAAGACTCCAGCCACTCTAGTCATAGACTGTTCTCTCTGTTACCGCACGGCAAGCAGTACCGGAGCGCCAAGTCTAGGTCCAAGAGGCTTTTAAACAGCTTCTACCCCCCAAGCCATAAGACTTTGACCCATACATTCAATACATCCAACATATGCACCACACTGCAAGGCAAACGCAGAGTTTCATTGGAAATTAATGTCATTCTGGTGTACCAAAATGCAATAACGCTGTCGGTGAGTTCGAAGCGTAACAGGGGCTGGAGGACATTACACTACTGACATGACATTATTGAGATGAAGTTGCATGACATGACATTACTGAGATGACATTAGTGACATGACATTAGTGACAAGACATGACTGACAAGACATTAGTGAGATGACATTAGTGACATTACTGACAAGACATTAGTGACATGGCATTAGTGACAAGACCTTAGTGAGATGACATTACTGACATGGCATTACTGACATGACATTACTGACAAGACATTAGTGAGATGACATTAGTGACATGACATTAGTGACATGGCATTACTGACATGACATTACTGACATGACATTACTGACAATACATTAGTGAGATGACATTAGTGACATGACATTAGTGACAAGACATTAGTGAGATGACATTACTGACATGACATTAGTGACATGGCATTACTGACATGACATTAGTGACAAGACATTAGTGACATGACATTAGTGACATGACATTAGTGACATGACATTAGTGACATGACATTAGTTACATGACATTACTGACATGGCATTACTGACATGACATTACTGACAAGACATTAGTGAGATGACATTAGTGACATTACTGACAAGACATTAGTGACATGACATTAGTGACAAGACATTAGTGAGATGACATTACTGACATGACATTAGTGAGATGACATTACTGACATGGCATTACTGACATGACATTACTGACAAGACATTAGTGAGATGACATTAGTGACATTACTGACAAGACATTAGTGACATGACATTAGTGACAAGACATTAGTGAGATGACATTACTGACATGACATTAGTGACATGGCATTACTGACAAGACATTACTGACATGACATTACTGACATGACATGACTGATATGACATTACTGACATGACATGACTGATATGACATTAGTGACATGACATTATTGAGCTGAAGTCATATGACATTACATGACTGACCAGACATTACTGATATGACATTAGTGACAAGACATTACTGACAAGACATTAGTGACATGACATTACTGACATGACATTATTGAGATGAAGTTACATGACATGCCATTTCTGATATGACATTACTGACAAGACATTACTGACATGACATTAGTGAGATGAAGTTACATGACATTACATGACTGACAAGACATTACTGATATGACATTAGTGACATGACATTACTGACAAGACATTACTGATATGACATTACTGACATGACATTATTGAGATGAAGTTACATGACATGACATTACTGACAAGACATTAGTGACATGACATTAGTGACATGACATTATTGAGATGGAGTTACATGACTGACAAGACATTACTGACAAGACATTACTGATATGACATTAGTGACAAGACGTTAGTGACAAGACGTTAGTGACTCGTGATGATAATAAGCAGAAGTGAGGAAGTCCAGGTTAGAGTCGGAGGGATTGGTCGAAACGTGTTAAGCTTTGTCAGAGGTCAGAGGTCTCTCTTTCAGGCTTCCAAATGATTCATGAGCTCATTCCATTTCCGTTCGAACATTTTTCCATTTCCCTAAAGACTCTAGAATGGGGGAGTAGGAGGTAGAGGAAGGAGGTGGGGGTTGGTTGTTGAAGAGAAGGGCCTGAGGGTAAGAGTGGTGGTGGGTTCACCTCCCATTGATGTCAATCCCAGGGGGTCAATGTATTACCAATAGTAGAAGGGGGGATGGGGGGAAGGGGGGTTGAGATACTTAGTGTGCTCCTCCGCAGACAGGGCACAGAATAGTGGATGGGGTGATGGAGAGACGAAGATGTGATCTGGCTGTCCCTCTTCATCCTCCATCCCTTTATCCTCCCAGCATGTCTCCTCTTTACAGCATGGTCCTGTCTCCTCTTTACAGCATGGTCCTGTCTCCTCTTTACAGCATGGCCCTGTCTCCTCTTTACAGCATGGTCCTGTCTCCTCTTTACAGCATGGTCCTGTCTCCTCTTTACAGCATGGTCATGTCTCCTCTTTACAGCATGGTCCTGTCTCCTCTTTACAGCATGGTCCTGTCTCCTCTTTACAGCATGGTCCTGTCTCCTCTTTACAGCATGGTCCTGTCTCCTCTTTATAGCATGGTCCTGTCTCCTCTTTACAGCATGGTCCTGTCTCCTCTTTACAGCATGGTCCTGTCTCCTCTTTACAGCATGGTCATGTCTCCTCTTTACAGCATGGTCCTGTCTCCTCTTTACAACATGGCCCTGTCTCCTCTTTACAACATGGTCCTGTCTCCTCTTTACAGCATGGTCATGTCTCCTCTTTACAGCATGTCTCCTCTTTACAGCATGGTCCTGTCTCCTCTTTACAGCATGGTCCTGTCTCCTCTTTACAGCATGGTCCTGTCTCCTCTTTACAGCATGGTCCTGTCTCCTCTTTACAACATGGTCCTGTCTCCTCTTTACAGCATGTCTCCTCTTTACAGCATGTCTCCTCTTTACAGCATGTCTCCTCTTTACAACATGGTCCTGTCTCCTCTTTACAGCATGTCTCCTCTTTACAGCATGTCTCCTCTTTACAACATGGTCCTGTCTCCTCTTTACAACATGGCCCTGTCTCCTCTTTACAACATGGTCCTGTCTCCTCTTTACAGCATGGTCATGTCTCCTCTTTACAGCATGGTCCTGTCTCCTCTTTACAACATGGTCCTGTCTCCTCTTTACAGCATGGTCCTGTCTCCTCTTTACAGCATGGTCCTGTCTCCTCTTTACAACATGGTCCTGTCTCCTCTTTACAGCATGGTCCTGTCTCCTCTTTACAGCATGGTCCTGTCTCCTCTTTACAACATGGTCCTGTCTCCTCTTTACAACATGGTCCTGTCTCCTCTTTACAGCATGGTCCTGTCTCCTCTTTACAGCATGGTCCTGTCTCCTCTTTACAGCATGGTCATGTCTCCTCTTTACAGCATGTCTCCTCTTTACAGCATGGTCCTGTCTCCTCTTTACAGCATGGTCCTGTCTCCTCTTTACAGCATGGTCCTGTCTCCTCTTTACAGCATGGTCCTGTCTCCTCTTTACAGCATGGTCCTGTCTCCTCTTTACAGCATGGTCCTGTCTCCTCTTTACAGCATGGTCCTGTCTCCTCTTTACAGCATGGTCCTGTCTCCTCTTTACAGCATGGTCATGTCTCCTCTTTACAGCATGTCTCCTCTTTACAGCATGGTCCTGTCTCCTCTTTACAGCATGGTCCTGTCTCCTCTTTACAGCATGGTCCTGTCTCCTCTTTACAGCATGGTCCTGTCTCCTCTTTACAGCATGGTCCTGTCTCCTCTTTACAGCATGGTCCTGTCTCCTCTTTACAGCATGGTCCTGTCTCCTCTTTACAGCATGGTCCTGTCTCCTCTTTACAGCATGTCTCCTCTTTACATCATGGTCCTGTCTCCTCTTTACAGCATGTCTCCTCTTTACAGCATGGTCCTGTCTCCTCTTTACAGCATGGTCCTGTCTCCTCTTTACAGCATGGTCCTGTCTCCTCTTTACAGCATGGTCCTGTCTCCTCTTTACAGCATGGTCCTGTCTCCTCTTTACAGCATGGTCCTGTCTCCTCTTTATAGCATGGTCCTGTCTCCTCTTTACAGCATGGTCCTGTCTCCTCTTTACAGCATGGTCCTGTCTCCTCTTTACAGCATGGTCCTGTCTCCTCTTTACAGCATGGTCCTGTCTCCTCTTTATAGCATGGTCCTGTCTCCTCTTTACAGCATGGTCCTGTCTCCTCTTTACAGCATGGTACTGTCTCCTCTTTACAGCATGGTCCTGTCTCCTCTTTACAGCATGGTCCTGTCTCCTCTTTACAGCATGTCTCCTCTTTACAGCATGGTCCTGTCTCCTCTTTACAGCATGGTCCTGTCTCCTCTTTACAGCATGGTCCTGTCTCCTCTTTACAGCATGGTCCTGTCTCCTCTTTACAGCATGGTCATGTCTCCTCTTTACAGCATGGTCCTGTCTCCTCTTTACAGCATGGTCCTGTCTCCTCTTTACAGCATGGTCCTGTCTCCTCTTTACAGCATGGTCCTGTCTCCTCTTTACAGCATGTCTCCTCTTTACAGCATGGTCATGTCTCCTCTTTACAACATGGTCCTGTCTCCTCTTTACAGCATGGTCCTGTCTCCTCTTTACAGCATGGTCCTGTCTCCTCTTTACAGCATGGTCATGTCTCCTCTTTACAGCATGGTCCTGTCTCCTCTTTACAGCATGGTCCTGTCTCCTCTTTACAGCATGGTCCTGTCTCCTCTTTACAGCATGGTCCTGTCTCCTCTTTACAGCATGGTCCTGTCTCCTCTTTACAGCATGTCTCCTCTTTACAGCATGGTCATGTCTCCTCTTTACAACATGGTCCTGTCTCCTCTTTACAGCATGGTCCTGTCTCCTCTTTACAGCATGGTCCTGTCTCCTCTTTACAGCATGGTCATGTCTCCTCTTTACAGCATGGTCCTGTCTCCTCTTTACAGCATGGTCCTGTCTCCTCTTTACAGCATGGTCATGTCTCCTCTTTACAGCATGGTCCTGTCTCCTCTTTACAGCATGGTCCTGTCTCCTCTTTACAGCATGGTCCTGTCTCCTCTTTACAGCATGGTCCTGTCTCCTCTTTACAACATGGTCCTGTCTCCTCTTTACAGCATGGTCCTGTCTCCTCTTTACAGCATGGTCCTGTCTCCTCTTTACAGCATGGTCCTGTCTCCTCTTTACAGCATGGTCCTGTCTCCTCTTTACAGCATGGTCCTGTCTCCTCTTTACAGCATGGTCCTGTCTCCTCTTTACAGCATGGTCATGTCTCCTCTTTACAGCATGTCTCCTCTTTACAGCATGGTCCTGTCTCCTCTTTACAGCATGGTCCTGTCTCCTCTTTACAGCATGGTCCTGTCTCCTCTTTACAGCATGGTCCTGTCTCCTCTTTACAGCATGGTCCTGTCTCCTCTTTACAGCATGGTCCTGTCTCCTCTTTACAGCATGGTCCTGTCTCCTCTTTACAGCATGGTCCTGTCTCCTCTTTACAGCATGGTCATGTCTCCTCTTTACAGCATGTCTCCTCTTTACAGCATGGTCCTGTCTCCTCTTTACAGCATGGTCCTGTCTCCTCTTTACAGCATGGTCCTGTCTCCTCTTTACAGCATGGTCCTGTCTCCTCTTTACAGCATGGTCCTGTCTCCTCTTTACAGCATGGTCCTGTCTCCTCTTTACAGCATGGTCCTGTCTCCTCTTTACAGCATGTCTCCTCTTTACATCATGGTCCTGTCTCCTCTTTACAGCATGTCTCCTCTTTACAGCATGGTCCTGTCTCCTCTTTACAGCATGGTCCTGTCTCCTCTTTACAGCATGGTCCTGTCTCCTCTTTACAGCATGGTCCTGTCTCCTCTTTACAGCATGGTCCTGTCTCCTCTTTACAGCATGGTCCTGTCTCCTCTTTATAGCATGGTCCTGTCTCCTCTTTACAGCATGGTCCTGTCTCCTCTTTACAGCATGGTCCTGTCTCCTCTTTACAGCATGGTCCTGTCTCCTCTTTACAGCATGGTCCTGTCTCCTCTTTATAGCATGGTCCTGTCTCCTCTTTACAGCATGGTCCTGTCTCCTCTTTACAGCATGGTACTGTCTCCTCTTTACAGCATGGTCCTGTCTCCTCTTTACAGCATGGTCCTGTCTCCTCTTTACAGCATGTCTCCTCTTTACAGCATGGTCCTGTCTCCTCTTTACAGCATGGTCCTGTCTCCTCTTTACAGCATGGTCCTGTCTCCTCTTTACAGCATGGTCCTGTCTCCTCTTTACAGCATGGTCATGTCTCCTCTTTACAGCATGGTCCTGTCTCCTCTTTACAGCATGGTCCTGTCTCCTCTTTACAGCATGGTCCTGTCTCCTCTTTACAGCATGGTCCTGTCTCCTCTTTACAGCATGTCTCCTCTTTACAGCATGGTCATGTCTCCTCTTTACAACATGGTCCTGTCTCCTCTTTACAGCATGGTCCTGTCTCCTCTTTACAGCATGGTCCTGTCTCCTCTTTACAGCATGGTCATGTCTCCTCTTTACAGCATGGTCCTGTCTCCTCTTTACAGCATGGTCCTGTCTCCTCTTTACAGCATGGTCCTGTCTCCTCTTTACAGCATGGTCCTGTCTCCTCTTTACAGCATGGTCCTGTCTCCTCTTTACAGCATGGTCATGTCTCCTCTTTACAGCATGTCTCCTCTTTACAGCATGGTCCTGTCTCCTCTTTACAGCATGGTCCTGTCTCCTCTTTACAGCATGGTCATGTCTCCTCTTTACAGCATGGTCCTGTCTCCTCTTTACAGCATGTCTCCTCTTTACAGCATGGTCCTGTCTCCTCTTTACAGCATGGTCATGTCTCCTCTTTACAGCATGTCTCCTCTTTACAGCATGGTCCTGTCTCCTCTTTACAGCATGGTCCTGTCTCCTCTTTACAGCATGGTCATGTCTCCTCTTTACAGCATGGTCCTGTCTCCTCTTTACAGCATGGTCCTGTCTCCTCTTTACAGCATGGTCCTGTCTCCTCTTTACAGCATGGTCCTGTCTCCTCTTTACAGCATGGTCATGTCTCCTCTTTACAGCATGGTCCTGTCTCCTCTTTACAGCATGGTCCTGTCTCCTCTTTACAGCATGGTCCTGTCTCCTCTTTACAGCATGGTCCTGTCTCCTCTTTACAGCATGGTCATGTCTCCTCTTTACAGCATGGTCCTGTCTCCTCCTTTACAGCATGGTCCTGTCTCCTCTTTACAGCATGGTCCTGTCTCCTCTTTACAGCATGGTCCTGTCTCCTCTTTACAGCATGGTCCTGTCTCCTCTTTACAGCATGGTCCTGTCTCCTGTCTCCTCTTTACAGCATGGTCCTGTCTTTCATGGTCATGTCTTTACAGCATGGTCCTGTCTCCTCTTTACAGCACAGCATGGTCCTGTCTCCTCTTTACAGCATGGGTCTCCTCTTTCCTGTCTCCTCTTTACAGCATGCCTGTCTCCTCTTTACAGCATGTCTCCTCTTTACAGCATGGTCCTGTCTCCTCTTTACAACATGGTCCTGTCTCCTCTTTACAACATGGTCCTGTCTCCTCTTACAGCATGGTCCTGTCTCCTCTTTACAGCATGGTCCTGTCTCCTCTTTACAAGCATGGTCCTGTCTCCTCTTTACAGCATGGTCCTGTCTCCTCTTTACAACATGGTCCTGTCTCCTCTTTACAACATGGTCCTGTCTCCTCTTTACAGCATGGTCCTGTCTCCTCTTTACAACATGGTCCTGTCTCCTCTTTACAACATGGTCCTGTCTCCTCTTTACAACATGGTCCTGTCTCCTCTTTACAGCATGGTCCTGTCTCCTCTTTACAACATGGTCCTGTCTCCTCTTTACAGCATGGTCCTGTCTCCTCTTTACAGCATGGTCCTGTCTCCTCTTTACAGCATGGTCCTGTCTCCTCTTTACAACATGGTCCTGTCTCCTCTTTACAGCATGGTCCTGTCTCCTCTTTACAACATGGTCCTGTCTCCTCTTTACAGCATGGTCCTGTCTCCTCTTTACAACATGGTCCTGTCTCCTGTCTCTTTACAGCATGGTCCTGTCTCCTCTTTACAACATGGTCCTGTCTCCTCTTTACAACATGGTCCTGTCTCCTCTTTACATGGTCCTGCTCTTTACAGCATGGTCCTGTCTCCTCTTTACAACATGGTCCTGTCTCCTCTTTACAGCATGGTCCTGTCTCCTCTTTACAACATGGTCCTGTCTCCTCTTTACAACATGGTCCTGTCTCCTCTTTACAGCATGGTCCTGTCTCCTCTTTACAACATGGTCCTGTCTCCTCTTTACAACATGGTCCTGTCTCCTCTTTACAACATGGTCCTGTCTCCTCTTTACAGCATGGTCCTGTCTCCTCTTTACAACATGGTCCTGTCTCCTCTTTACAGCATGGTCCTGTCTCCTCTTTCTACAGCATGGTCCTGTCTCCTCTTTACAGCATGGTCCTGTCTCCTCTTTACAACATGGTCCTGTCTCCTCTTTACAGCATGGTCCTGTCTCCTCTTTACAACATGGTCCTGTCTCCTCTTTACAGCATGGTCCTGTCTCCTCTTTACAACATGGTCCTGTCTCCTCTTTACAGCATGGTCCTGTCTCCTCTTTACAGCATGGTCCTGTCTCCTCTTTACAGCATGGTCCTGTCTCCTCTTTACAACATGGTCCTGTCTCCTCTTTACAGCATGGTCCTGTCTCCTCTTTACAGCATGGTCCTGTCTCCTCTTTACAACATGGTCCTGTCTCCTCTTTACAGCATGGTCCTGTCTCCTCTTTACAGCATGGTCCTGTCTCCTCTTTACAGCATGGTCCTGTCTCCTCTTTACAACATGGTCCTGTCTCCTCTTTACAGCATGGTCCTGTCTCCTCTTTACAACATGGTCCTGTCTCCTCTTTACAGCATGGTCCTGTCTCCTCTTTACAACATGGTCCTGTCTCCTCTTTACAACATGGTCCTGTCTCCTCTTTACAGCATGGTCCTGTCTCCTCTTTACAACATGGTCCTGTCTCCTCTTTACAACATGGTCCTGTCTCCTCTTTACAACATGGTCCTGTCTCCTCTTTACAGCATGGTCCTGTCTCCTCTTTACAACATGGTCCTGTCTCCTCTTTACAGCATGGTCCTGTCTCCTCTTTACAGCATGGTCCTGTCTCCTCTTTACAGCATGGTCCTGTCTCCTCTTTACAACATGGTCCTGTCTCCTCTTTACAGCATGGTCCTGTCTCCTCTTTACAACATGGTCCTGTCTCCTCTTTACAGCATGGTCCTGTCTCCTCTTTACAACATGGTCCTGTCTCCTCTTTACAGCATGGTCCTGTCTCCTCTTTACAGCATGGTCCTGTCTCCTCTTTACAACATGGTCCTGTCTCCTCTTTACAACATGGTCCTGTCTCCTCTTTACAGCATGGTCCTGTCTCCTCTTTACAACATGGTCCTGTCTCCTCTTTACAGCATGGTCCTGTCTCCTCTTTACAACATGGTCCTGTCTCCTCTTTACAACATGGTCCTGTCTCCTCTTTACAGCATGGTCCTGTCTCCTCTTTACAACATGGTCCTGTCTCCTCTTTACAACATGGTCCTGTCTCCTCTTTACAACATGGTCCTGTCTCCTCTTTACAGCATGGTCCTGTCTCCTCTTTACAACATGGTCCTGTCTCCTCTTTACAGCATGGTCCTGTCTCCTCTCTACAGCATGGTCCTGTCTCCTCTTTACAGCATGGTCCTGTCTCCTCTTTACAACATGGTCCTGTCTCCTCTTTACAGCATGGTCCTGTCTCCTCTTTACAACATGGTCCTGTCTCCTCTTTACAGCATGGTCCTGTCTCCTCTTTACAACATGGTCCTGTCTCCTCTTTACAGCATGGTCCTGTCTCCTCTTTACAGCATGGTCCTGTCTCCTCTTTACAGCATGGTCCTGTCTCCTCTTTACAACATGGTCCTGTCTCCTCTTTACAGCATGGTCCTGTCTCCTCTTTACAGCATGGTCCTGTCTCCTCTTTACAACATGGTCCTGTCTCCTCTTTACAGCATGGTCCTGTCTCCTCTTTACAGCATGGTCCTGTCTCCTCTTTACAACATGGTCCTGTCTCCTCTTTACAGCATGGTCCTGTCTCCTCTTTACAGCATGGTCCTGTCTCCTCTTTACAGCATGGTCCTGTCTCCTCTTTACAGCATGGTCCTGTCTCCTCTTTACAGCATGGTCCTGTCTCCTCTTTACAGCATGGTTCTGTCTCCTCTTTACAGCATGGTCCTGTCTCCTCTTTACAGCATGGTCCTGTCTCCTCTTTACAACATGGTCCTGTCTCCTCTTTACAGCATGGTCCTGTCTCCTCTTTACAACATGGTCCTGTCTCCTCTCCTCTCAGCATCCCTCTGTCCGTATGCTCACGGAAGCATGATGTAAGCTGGTTAGTGTGTGTGTGTGTGTGTGTGTGTGTGTGTAAGGGGTAGAGGGAGGGGAGGGGGGTGTTGATGTGCTATGTACTGAACTGTATTGCTGCTGACCAAGGGCCAGGTTCTTCTTGCCCCACAGCGGTTTTATGCTTGTCTTGTCTCGAGAGGATCGAGACTTCAAGATGGAAGCCTCAGTGTTGTGTTGTCTACGAGAGGATTGAGTCTTCAAGATGGAAGCCTCACTGTTGTGTTGAGTTGGCCCCATTTTGACTTCAAGATGGAAGCCTCAGTGTTGTGTTGTGTGAGGTCCACTCACATAGACTGGCAGAATTCTGCATAATCATTTATGCAGAATAAACCCAATATTCTTAATGTACAGTACAGCAGTAGTTATATAGAATGAGATATGTGGAGAATACTGTATGGACAGCAGTAGTTATATAGGATGAGCTATGTGGAGAATACTGTATGGACAGCAGTAGTTATATAGGATGAGCTATGTGGAGAATACTGTATGGACAGCAGTAGTTATATAGGATGAATTATGTGGAGAATACAGTATATACAAGGGGTGGTAGGTAGCCTGATACACTGAGCCAGAGGGGTGGTAGGTAGCCTGACCCACTGAGCCAGAGGGGTGGTAGGTAGCCTGACTCACTGAGCCAGAGGGGTGGTAGGTAGCCTGACTCACTGAGCCAGAGGGGTGGTAGGTACCCTGACCCACTGAGCCAGAGGGGTGGTAGGTAGCCTGACCCACTGAGCCAGAGGGGTGGTGGGTAGCCTGACCTACTGAGCCAGAGGAGTGGTAGGTAGCCTGACCCACTGAGCCAGAGGGGTGGTAGGTAGCCTGACCCACTGAGCCAGAGGGGTGGTAGGTAGCCTGACCCACTGAGCCAGAGGGGTGGTAGGTAGCCTGACCCACTGAGCCAGAGGGGTGGTAGGTAGCCTGAACCACTGAGCCAGAGGGGTGGTAGGTAGCCTGAACCACTGAGCCAGAGGGGTGGTAGGTAGCCTGACCCACTGAGCCAGAGGGGTGGTAGGTAGCCTGACCCACTGAGCCAGAGGGGTGGTAGGTAGGTAGCCTGACTCACTGAGCCAGAGGGGTGGTAGGTAGCCTGACTCACTGAGCCAGAGGGGTGGTAGGTAGCCTGACCCACTGAGCCAGAGGGGTGGTAGGTAGCCTGACACACTGAGCCAGAGGGGTGGTAGGTAGCCTGACTCACTGAGCCAGAGGGAGCCAGAGGGGTGGTAGGTAGCCTGACTCACTGAGCCAGAGGGGTGGTAGGTAGCCTGACTCACTGAGCCAGAGGGGTGGTAGGTAGCCTGACTCACTGAGCCAGAGGGAGCCAGAGGGGTGGTAGGTAGCCTGACTCACTGAGCCAGAGGGAGCCAGAGGGTGGTAGGTAGCCTGACTCACTGAGCCAGAGGGGTGGTAGGTAGCCTGACTCACTGAGCCAGAGGGGTGGTAGGTAGCCTGACTCACTGAGCCAGAGGGAGCCAGAGGGGTGGTAGGTAGCCTGACTCACTGAGCCAGAGGGAGCCAGAGGGGTGGTAGGTAGCCTGACTCACTGAGCCAGAGGGGTGGTAGGTAGCCTGACCCACTGAGCCAGAGGGGCGGTAGGTAGCCTGACTCACTGAGCCAGAGGGGTGGTAGGTAGCCTGACCCACTGAGCCAGAGGGGTGGTAGGTAGCCTGACCCACTTAGCCAGAGGGGTGGTAGGTAGCCTGACCCACTGAGCCAGAGGGGTGGTAGGTAGCCTGACCCACTGAGCCAGAGGGGTGGTAGGTAGTCTGACTCACTGAGCCAGAGGGGTGGTAGGTAGCCTGACCCACTGAGCCAGAGGGGTGGTAGGTAGCCTGACCCACTGAGCCAGAGGGGTGGTAGGTAGCCTGACCCACTGAGCCAGAGGGGTGGTAGGTAGCCTGACCCACTGAGCCAGAGGGGTGGTAGGAAGCCTGACTCACTGAGCCAGAGGGGTGGTAGGTAGCCTGACCCACTGAGCCAGAGGGGTGGTAGGTAGCCTGACCCACTGAGCCAGAGGGGTGGTAGGTAACCTGACTCACTGAGCCAGAGGGGTGGTAGGTAGGCTGACCCACTGAGCCAGCGGGGTGGTAGGTAGCCTGACCCACTGAGCCAGAGGGGTGGTAGGTAGCCTGACCCACTGACCCAGAGGGGTGGTAGGTAGCCTGACCCACTGAGCCAGAGGGGTGGTAGGTAGCCTGACCCACTGAGCCAGAGGGGTGGTAGGTAGCCTGACACACTGAGCCAGAGGGGTGGTGGGTAGCCTGACTCACTGAGCCAGAGGGGTGGTAGGTAGGTAGCCTGACCCACTTAGCCAGAGGGGTGGTAGGTAGCCTGACCCACTGAGCCAGAGGGGTGGTAGGTAGCCTGACTCACTGAGCCAGAGGGGTGGTAGGTAGCCTGACACACTGAGCCAGAGGGGTGGTTGGTAGTCTGACTCACTGAGCCAGAGGGGTGGTAGGTAGCCTGACACACTGAGCCAGAGGGGTGGTAGGTACTCTGACACACTGAGCCAGAGGGGTGGTTGGTATCACATCCGGCCGTGATTGAGGGTCCCATAGGGCGGAGCACAATTGGCCCATCGTCGTCCGGGTTTGGCCGGGGTAGACCGTCATTGTAAATAGGAATTTTGTTCTTAACTGATTTGACTAGTTAAATAAAGGTTAAATAAAGGTTAAATAAAGGTTAAATAAAAAATAAATAACCAAAAAAGGTAGTTTGAGGCTGAGCCAGAGGTGGAAGGATAAAGAACACATGCTGTGACAACAACCTCCGAGGAATGTCACTAGATTATCCACACAGAAAACCATTCATTTATAGCACCAGTATGGCCAACTCTGTTACAGACACGCCAGCATCACAGTCGACTAGGCCAGTGTTTCCCAAACCTCTCATCGACTACCCTCAGTCAGTTCCATTTACCTTTTAAAATATATTCCTGAACTACCAGCGAGACGAGCTAAAAGCCCTTGATTAGTTGAATCAGGTGTACTTGCGGCAATGGATCAAGTGGAACAGGATGGGGTGGTAGAGTCTACTGGAGGACAGATCTAAGGGAAAACACGTTGATACCAGGCTATAACTTATTAACTACCAGGCTATAACGTATTAATAAATCATCTCAACTAGAATGGTGTTCGTCGTGTTACGGATGACGTCATACTATGTAGTCTGCGGGGAGGAAAAAAAACCTTGAGGGCTCCAGCCTGATACACCGACATAAACAAAGGACCTAAAGATGACCGTCCACTATACTGCCAACCAAGCTATTATACACTGGCCTTTCTGCTGATACAATGTGTGTTACTACTAGGACTCTACAGGACCTCTCCTGTGCCGTTGAACATGTCACCCGCACCCCTTATTGAAGTTAATACATTAAACCGGGTAGGGCTCACTGTCTTTACCGGGTTGTCCAGACTAGACCACTTCCCAAAACCCATCCCTGCATCCTCCCATACAATAATATCACAGACAAATATGATGAATTACCAGTAATTTAGTTTTTGGTTGCCTTTCTGGCCACCTCACTGTATATCTAGATTGATTCCCATATCCCGAGGTTGAATAGGGCACCTTTACTTCACGTGTTTTTGACGTCGGGCCATTATATGTAGGTTATTCTCTCTCGCAGAGCCCTAGCGCTCACCACAACGAGGCTGAGCCGTGGAGGGAGACACGGCGTTGAATTACACCGGCCACGGAAAAACAAGAAGACTCCGAGACAGTGTGTGGGGGATATGTTCGCAAAGGAAACCTGTAGGCTACTCCTGAGATTGAAATGCGCCTGAGATTTATCTTTGAGACTTTCTGAATGCTCATACCGCTAAAAAGATGCCGGGTTGGAAGAAGAATATCCCCGCCTGTCTTCAGGCTGACCAAGAAGGAGGTAGGAACCTGCCTAAGCATGATTTAATTTAGCCTGGCTCCGTGGCGCCTGCTTTCAACCACAGATACTCTAATTATTGCTGAGCCTTCAGCGGTGTCGGTGTGTAGACGCCGCGACCAGCCAATTCACAATAAGGGAAAGTTCCGGCGGGGAATCGCTTGTTGTTTTACGCGTTGATGTTTCCCGGAACAAGCTGGGTTGGAAAATATACCAGGCTACAGTAGTAGCGGCGTGCACGACGCGTTGCTGGATTCATTCACAAACATGCAGCTAGCAAGTGTTAACTTTTATTTTTAGTTCGTGCTTTTGTTTTCTCTGCCAGTGGTCTCGTCTTGGTGCTCGAGGCTCCGGTCTTTAGCGGTAGTGTTGGTTGGTGGGCCTCCGTCCAGATTGACGGTGCACTTGTTCGCCCAGCTCCTGTCGCCCAACACACGTCACCCTGCTCCATGCCTGTTGTTTTGTCCATAGAAGTAGCCTATGCAGGCTGTGTGCTTCCTTGCTGTTGTCTAGGCTATGTGCTATTTGCAAGTTATGCCGAGGCATATAGATATAATGACCATCGGTAATAAGACTATAGTCCAGTAGAGAATAGTGTAGGCGGTTGCCTTGAGCTTTTTGTTCGCAATGTTTGTGTAATGAATGGCGGATAATGATCACGTTTCAGTCAGCAGTGTCTCAATCCACTGCTATCATTCCCCCAGACTCTATAGTAGCCTATTCCCCTGTCCCGAGCCCATGTGTTCAGTCAACTAAGGACCCTTCCCATAAATTCCGATGACCAACAGCAGATCCAATTGAACAACAGAGAACAATCTCTCTCTCTCTCTCTCTCTGGCACATGTGAAACGAGCATAAACCTGTTTTAGGCAGCACGTTTATTACTTGCGCCGTGTCATACGGAATATATCAGGAAGTCTATGTCTGCATAACGATCATTATAGCCGGAGGGGAGGCATATTATACAGCCCCGTTTACCATTACCGTCATGATTTAACACCAGGGGCACCCGCTGGGCTGTCTCATGAATATGGCTATGAAATTATGATTAATTCTCGGGTGTATTTAGTGTGATGTCATCAGTGATGTATTTATCTGTTGTATTGGGGATATGATTGGTGGAATATCATGTGAAATATAGGCTTAGCTATAATGCATAGTCACACACGCACGCACGCACACACACACACACACACACACACACACACACACACACACACACACACACACACACACACACACACACACACACACACACTAGGATACGATTGGTGGAATATCATGTGAAATATAGGCTTAGCTATAATGCATAGTCACACACACACACACACACACACGCACACACACACACACACACACACACACGCACACACACACACACACACACACACACACTAGCTGGAGGAGGCTCTGAATTGGGGTGCGTTTAATTGGTATGTGTGTACAGGACAGCATGGTATCTCTGAAGGTTGGTGGTATGTGTTTACGGGACAGCATGGTATCTCTTACATTTACATTACATTTAAGTCATTTAGCAGACGCTCTTATCCAGAGCGACTTACAAATTGGTGAATTCACCTTCTGACATCAGTGGAACAGCCACTTTACAATAGTGCATCTAAATCATTTAAGGGGGGTGAGAAGGATTGCTTTATCCTATCCTAGGTATTCCTTGAAGAGGTGGGGTTTCAGGTGTCTCCGGAAGGTGGTGATTGACTCCGCTGTCCTGGCGTCGTGAGGGAGTTTGTTCCACCATTGGGGGGCCAGAGCAGCGAACAGTTTTGACTGGGCTGAGCGGGAACTGTACTTCCTCAGTGGTAGGGAGGCGAGCAGGCCAGAGGTGGATGAACGCAGTGCCCTTGTTTGGGTGTAGGGCCTGATCAGAGCCTGGAGGTACTGCGGTGCCGTTCCCCTCACAGCTCCGTAGGCAAGCACCATGGTCTTGTAGCTGATGCGAGCTTCAACTGGAAGCCAGTGGAGAGAGCGGAGGAGCGGGGTGACGTGCATAGTCACACACACACACACACACACACACGCACACACACACACACACACACACACACACACACACACACACACACACACACACACACACACACACACACACACACACACACACACACACACACACACACACACACACACACACACACTAGCTGGAGGAGGCTCTGAATTGGGGTGCGTTTAATTGGTATGTGTGTACAGGACAGCATGGTATCTCTGAAGGCTGGTGGTATGTGTTTACAGCACCTCATATAACATGTTGATTCTACATATACCCCCAGTCTCATATACCCCCAGTCTCATATACCCCCAGTCTCATATACCCCCAGTCTCATATACCCCCAGTTTCATATACCCCCAGTCTCATATACCCCCAGTTTCATATACCCCCAGTCTCATATACCCCCAGTATCATATACCCCCAGTCTCATATACCCCCAGTCTCATATACCCCCAATCTCATATACCCCCAGTCTCATATACCCCCAATCTCATATACCCCCAGTCTCATATACCCCCAGTCTCATATACCCCCAGTCTCATATACCCCAGTCTCATATACCCCCAATCTCATATACCCCCAGTCTCATATACCCCCAGTCTCATATACCCCCAGTCTCTGACAATATACATAACATGAAAACAGCCAACCAGCTCTGCTAGGGCGAGTACAATGGTCAGAGTGAGGTGTCTCATTTGTGTCTGGAAGTAGCTAGCAAGCTAGCCATCGTTAGCCTGTTAGCTTGGGTGCTTGACTGCCGTCGTGAGGTCAGACCGCTCGGGTCAACCCTACTCCTGGGCCAGAGCGTCAGGGGTGTGCGCTCTGAACGCTCCGAGAGAAAAATGCTCTGAATTTACGAACGTCCAGAGCTAACTCTGGCACCCCAGAATGAATTTAAGAACACACCCTAAGGTTATGTCCCAAATGCACCCTATTCCCTATAGTAGTGCACAAATGCACCCTATTCCCTATAGTAGTGCACTAATGCACCCTATTCCCTATAGGAGTGCACTAATGCACCCTATTCCCTAAAGTAGTGCACTAATGCACCCTATTCCCTATAGTAGTGCGCTAATGCACCCTATTCCCTATAGTAGTGCACTAATGCACCCTATTCCCTAAAGTAGTGCACTAATGCACCCTATTCCCTAAAGTAGTGCACTAATGCACCCTATTCCCTATTGTAGTGCACTAATGCACCCTATTCCCTATAGTAGTGCACTAATGCACCCTATTCCCTATAGTAGTGCACTAATGCACCCTATTCCCTAAAGTAGTGCACTAATGCACCCTATTCCCTATTGTAGTGCACTAATGCACCCTATTCCCTATAGTAGTGCACTAATGCACCCTATTCCCTATAGTAGTGCACTAATGCACCCTATTCCCTATAGTAGTGCACTAATGCACCCTATTCCCTATAGTAGTGCACTAATGCACCCTATTCCCTATTGTAGTGCACTAATGCACCCTATTCCCTATAGTAGTGCACTAATGCACCCTATTCCCTATAGTAGTGCACTATATAGGGGGAAGGGACCCATTTTGTTGCACCTTAATATTTGTCACCTGCGTGGTGGATGTAGGTCCACGTCAAACCTGGCAGCTATTTCAGCTCTGTGGGGCTAATATTCAGAATAGACGAGCTAAAGCGTAACCTTGTAGTTCATAAACTGTCTGTCTTTGACTAAGTTAGATCTTCCATTAGAATCCCAACACCCGGGTCAATAATGAGAGGAGCATCTCTTCACAGTGGCTGGCGTAGGAAACCCTCGCCTGCTTTATGGTAAACTGCACGAGTTCATAGCTTCTTACTGGCATGGGGTTGTGTTTCTTAGAAAATCATAATTGATCATAGACCACGGTTCCCCCAAAGGCACGTGGGTGATTTTCCTCCTAAAGTTTTCAGAGATTTTTTTTAAGAACACCAGCAAAAATCAGCTCCAAAAACTTTTAGTTTTGTAAATCTGTTCCAATATATATCACCACACATCATTTGACCTTTATTTAACCAGGCAAGGTAGTTAAGAACAAATTCTTATTTTCAATGACAGTGGGTTAACTGCTTGTTCAGGGGCAGAACAACAGATTTGTACCTTGTCAGCTCAGGGGTTTGAACTTGCAACCTTCTGGTTACTAATCCAACGCTCTAACCACTAGGCTACCCTGCCGATCTGATCTCGTACAAATGTAAACAAGGATTGTGTTTTAGTATTTAGTATTATATCAGTTGCATTGTGTTTCCCAGTTGTCCGACCAGCCACTCAATCTGGCTGATGAGTCCAGCTGTCGACTCAACTCGGCCCTTTATTCATGTCTTAGTGGTCTGATACATTGATTCATGTGGTTTGTAGTATTAATGGTTCATGTCATGTACGTCTGGGGGATACAGGTATACCAGTATGGATTTTTAACAATACCGACTATAACCATATTTTGATATAGTGCTATTTGAGAAGGGTACACACACGCACGCACACACGCACACACACACACACACACACACACACACACACACACACACACACACACACACACACACACACACACACACACACACACACACACACACACACACACACACACACACACACACACACACACACACACAGTTCATATTTCACTGTGACTTTTGCACCGTGCTTGACTAAACTTGGCTCGTTCCGCACCACAGTACAGAGCTGCTGAGAGATCAATGTGTTTGGCTTCCACAGATATTCCTCCTCTGAGAGAAAAGGAATATGCATCGTGTGCCAGTCAGGTGGCATATCTATTCATTCACACACTCTTTCATGTGGAGGATTGCAGTAGAGATAGAAACCCAAGCCCAGCTGTTCAACCACTATGCCTGCCTGTTCAACCATTATGTCAAGATAACTGTGTAGAAACCCAAGCCCAGCTGTTCAACCACTATGTCAAGATAACTGTGTAGAAACCCAAGCCCAGCTCTATCTTAGCCTGTTCAACCACTATGTCAAGATAACTGTAGAAACCCAAGCCCAGCTCTATCTTAGCCTGTTCAACCACTATGTCAAGATAACTGTTGAAACCCAAGCCCAGCTCTATATTAGCCTGTTCAACCACTATGTCATGATAACTGTAGAAACCCAAGCCCAGCTCTATCTTAGCTTGTTCAACCACTATGTCAAGATAACTGTAGAAACCCAATCCCAGCTCTATCTTAGCCCCTTCAACCACTATGTCAAGATAACTGTTGAAACCCAAGCCCAGCTCTATCTTAGCCCATTCAACCACTATGTCAAGATAACTGTTGAAACCCAAGCCCAGCTCTATCTTAGCCCGTTCAACCACTATGTCAAGATAACTGTTGAAACCCAAGCCCAGCTCTATCTTAGCCCGTTCAACCACTATGTCAAGATAACCGTAGAAACCCAAGCCCAGCTCTATCTTAGCCTGTTCAACCACTATGTCAAGATAACTGTAGAAACCCAAGCCCAGCTCTATCTTAGCCCGTTCAACCACTATGTCAAGATAACTGTTGAAACCCAAGCCCAGCTCTATCTTAGCCCGTTCAACCACTATGTCAAGATAACTGTAGAAACCCAAGCCCAGCTCTATCTTAGCCCGTTCAACCACTATGTCAAGATAACTGTTGAAACCCAAGCCCAGCTCTATCTTAGCTTGTTCAACCACTATGTCAAGATAACTGTTTAGAAACCCAAGCCCAGCTCTATCTTAGCCTGTTCAACCACTATGTCAAGATAACTGTAGAAACCCAAGCCCAGCTCTATCTTAGCTTGTTCAACCACTATGTCATGATAACTGTAGAAACCCAAGCCCAGCTCTATCTTAGCCCCTTCAACCACTATGTCAAGATAACTGTGTAGAAACCCAAGCCCTGCCGTATCCTGTGTTTGTGTGTGTGTGTGTGTCCTTACCAATATCCGTCCTTCAGGGTGACACTTCTACACATCAAGGATGGTTCCATGATTGAATAAAGTGACATCACACAGGCCCCCTTGTGAATGAGGCGTGGTCACCACTACTACACATCAAGGATGGTTCCATGATTGAATAAAGTGACATCACACAGGGGCGTGGTCACCACTTCTGCACATCAAGGATGGTTCCATGATTGAATAAAGTGACATCACACAGGGGCGTGGTCACCACTACTACACATCAAGGATGGTTCCATGATTGAATAAAGTGACATCACACAGGGGCGTGGTCACCACCACTACTGTCACGCTCAAGAACATGTGTTGATACCAAACGGACTTGTACAAGGTTACGGCTAAGCCTCACTAGTGAGTGTCTAGACACATTTAAGAGGTTATTTGTTGAAGTCAAGGATTCTTGTTTTGCCAAGGACAGGCCGAGTTTGGGTGTAGGCTCTGGCTATAACTCTGTGAACACATTGGTTGGCCTTAGACTCACTCACTCAGTGTCGAGGACTTTGTTGGCCTGGTTCTGAGTTCACTCTGAGTAGACTTTGGTTGGCCCTGGCTGTGAGTTCACTCTGAGTAGACTTTGGTTGGCCCTGGCTGTGAGTTCACTCTGAGTAGACTTTGGTTGGCCCTGGCTGTGAGTTCACTCTGAGTAGACTTTGGTTGGCCCTGGCTGTGAGTTCACTCTGAGTAGACTTTGGTTGGCCCTGGCTGTGAGTTCACACTGAGTAGACTTTGGTTGGCCCTGGCTGTGAGTTCACTCTGAGTAGACTTTGGTTGGCCCTGGCTGTGAGTTCACTCTGAGTAGACTTTGGTTGGCCCTGGCTGTGAGTTCACTCTGAGTAGACTTTGGTTGGCCCTGGCTGTGAGTTCACTCTGAGTAGACTTTGGTTGGCCCTGGCTGTGAGTTCACTCTGAGTAGACTTTGGTTGGCCCTGGCTGTGAGTTCACTCTGAGTAGACTTTGGTTGGCCCTGGCTGTGAGTTCACTCTGAGTAGACTTTGGTTGGCCCTGGCTGTGAGTTCACTCTGAGTAGACTTTGGTTGGCTCTGGCTGTGAGTTCACTCTGAGTAGACTTTGGTTGGCCCTGGCTGTGAGTTCACTCTGAGTAGACTTTGGTTGGCCCTGGCTGTGAGTTCACTCTGAGTAGACTTTGGTTGGCCCTGGCTGTGAGTTCACTCCGAGTAGACTTTGGTTGGCCCTGGCTGTGAGTTCACTCTGAGTAGACTTTGGTTGGCCCTGGCTGTGAGTTCACTCTGAGTAGACTTTGGTTGGCCCTGGCTGTGAGTTCACTCTGAGTAGACTTTGGTTGGCCCTGGCTGTGAGTTCACTCCGAGTAGACTTTGGTTGGCCCTGGCTGTGAGTTCACTCTGCGTAGACTTTGGTTGGCCCTGGCTGTGAGCCGTTGTCAGATGCTCCCCAGCCTCCCTCCAGCCAGCCTGCCAGTCAGTCTTCCTGATCCTCTGCAGTGCAGCTATGCAATGAGGTGTGTGTGTGTGTGTGTGTGTGTGTGTGTGTGTGTGTGTGTGTGTGTGTGTGTGCAGCTCTGCAATGTGGCATGTAATCGGGTTGAGGGGAGCCCGGGGTGTGGGCGGTCACAGCTCGCTCTGCGGTAACAAAGCACAGGATTGTGGGAAGAAGATTCAGAGTATAGAATCTAAGGTGCATCTGTTTAGGGCCAGATATAATTCTAGTTTGCTCTGTTTTTTTGTTAATTCTTTCCAGTGTGTCAAGTAATTATTTTTTTGTTTTCTCATGATTTGGTTGGGTCTAATTGTGCTGCTGTCCTGGGGCTCTGTGGGGTGTGTTTGTGTTTGTGAACAGAGCCCCAGGACCAGCTTGCTTAGGGGACTCTTCTCCAGGTTCATCTCTCTGTAGGTGATGGCTTTGTTATGGAAGGTTTGGGAATCGCTTCCTTTTAAGTGGTTGTAGAATTTAACGTCTCCTTTCTGGATTTTGATAATTAGCGGGTATCGGCCTCATTCTGTTCTGCATGCATTATTTGGTGTTTTACATTGTACACAGAGGATATTTTTGCAGAATTCTGACTCAATTTGGTGTTTGTCCCATTTTGTGAGTTCTTAGTTTAGATTGCCAGATCGTAATCTGGATGTTGTAGTTCCCTGTTCGGTTTGATGGCGCAGAAGGCCCTCCTTACCTTGTCTCAGATATTTTACAGCCTTGTGGAAGTTACCTGTGGTGTTAGTGGTCTCTCTCTCTCTCTCTCTCTCTCTCTCTCTCTCTCTCTCTCTCTCTCTCTCTCTCTCTCTCTCTCTCTCTCTCTCTCTCTCTCTCTCTCTCTCTCTCTCTCTCTCTCTCTCTCTCTCTCTCTCTCTCAGATCAAATCTAACCAGATTTCAGTCTGAATTGGATAACATGACCCCGTTACAACAGTTAATACACCATGAGGAACACTGAGATAAGAGGGAGTCAGAGAGTTTTTATTTTAATTTTATTTTCTCACCCTGTCGCTCTGTCGCTCTGTCACCCTGTCACTCTGTCACTCTGTCACCCTGTCACCCTGTCACTCTGTCACTCTGTCACCCTGTCACTCTGCCACTCTGTCACCCCACTCTGTCACTCTGTCACTCTGTCACCCCACTCTGTCACTCTGTCACCCTGTCACTCTGTAACCCTGTCACTCTGTCACCCTGTCACTCTGTCACTCTGTAACCCTGTCACTCTGTCACTCTGTCACTATGTAACCCTGTCACTCTGTAACCCTGTCACTCTGTCACCCTGTCACTCTGTCACTCTGTAATTAGGCTTCTCCAAGCTCTGATGCTGCTGATGGTCATTAGTAGCCTACCAAACTTGCTGGTCATTAGTATCAAACTGGCTAACTGCCTGGTACTCAGCACTCTATTGTCCCTCTAATCACTCTGACATCAATGCAAACGTAATGGAAAATCTAATCAAACACTTCACGAGAGCCCAAGAGCTCATGTTGAGCAACATTTCTGTAAGCTATGCAACTGTGTGAGGAAACATAGTGATGGCCTCTATTAAAAAGAGGATGATCCCATCAGCTTTCTATAGGCTAGACCTACTATATTTATTTCTCAACTTTCCTAATATTAAGCAAACTACGAAGCACATAGCTTCTCTTTACAACAGGAACATAGCTTCTCTTTACAACAGGAGTAGAGCTTCTCTTTACAACAGGAATAGAGCTTCTCTTTACAACAGGAGTAGAGCTTCTCTTTACAACAGGAGTAGAGCTTCTCTTTACAACAGGAGTAGAGCTTCTCTTTACAACAGGAGTAGAGCTTCTCTTTACAACAGGAGTAGAGCTTCTCTTTACAACAGGAGTATAGCTTCTCTTTACAACAGGAGTAGAGCTTCTCTTTACAACAGGAGTAGAGCTTCTCTTTACAACAGGAGTAGAGCTTCTCTTTACAACAGGAGTAGAGCTTCTCTTTACAACAGGAGTAGAGCTTCTCTTTACAACAGGAGTAGAGCTTCTCTTTACAACAGGAGTAGAGCTTCTCTTTACAACAGGAGTAGAGCTTCTCTTTTCAACAGGAGTACAACTTCTCTTTACAACAGGCGTATAGCTTCTCTTTACAACAGGCGTAGAGCTTCTCTTTACAACAGGAGTAGAGCTTCTCTTTTCAACAGGAGTAGAGCTTCTCTTTACAACAGGAGTATAGCCTACCTGGCTGGCTTGCAAATGAACCACGGGAAAAGCCCCTGTTTCGAGACAGATGCAATATAAATGGTCCATTCTAAATCAAAACAAATTTCACACATATATTATTTAGTACAGTGGGGCAAAAAAGTATTTAGTCAGCCACCAATTGTGCAAGTTCTCCCACTTAAAAAGATGAGAGAGGCCTGTAATTTTCATCATAGGTACACTTAACCTATGACAGACAAAATGAGAAAAAAAATCCAGAAAATCACATTGTAGGATTTTTTAGGAATTTATTTGCAAATTATGGTGGAAAATAAGTATTTGGTCACCTACAAACAAGCAAGATTTCTGTCTCTCACAGACCTGTAACTTCTTCTTCAAGAGGCTCCTCTGTCCTCCACTCATTACCTGTATTAATGTCACCTGTTTGAACTAATTGCTCCCACAGTTGTACACCTCATGTAGCCTAGCCCATAGGTCTATATGTTTTGATAATGGTGTTTTCCTGCTAATGGAACTTTCGCGCCTTTAGCCTCCTGACGTGTACTCAATGCTGAGGTTATAATCTGAAGAAATAGCATAATAGTGTATCAACATTTTAAGCTAAACGTTTAAGCTATCTAAACTTTTAAGCTATCTAAACATTTAAGCTATCTAAACTAAACGTTAAAGCTAACTAAACGTTTAAGCTATCTAAACTAAACATTTAAGCTATCTGTTGCGTCAGGCTCATTGCTTTAAACAGGTTTTTTGATGCCTGTGGTTGTATTCATTTAGGATCTATCACATCCCACAACTGTCCCAGACTATGTTTGGAATATTTATTTAATAATAGAACAGGTCGACTTAAGTACTACAGGGGATAGTAGATTGACATAGGCCAGTGCTTTTGCTGTTTGTTAGGCCTACACATTTAATGTTGATTTGACCTTTATTTAACCAGGCAAGTCAGATAAGAACAAATCCTTATTTTCAATGACGGCCTAGGAACAGTGGGTTAACTGCCTGTTCAGGGGCAGAACGACAGATTTGTACCTTGTCAGCTCGGGGGTTTGAACTTGCAACCTTCCGGTTACTAGTCCAACTGACGGAAAGTACATTTGGACAGTTCCTCCGATCTCTTCAATATGCGTCTCGGAATTGGACAGGAATTAGAATTATTATATTCAGCCCAAGGACACAATGGCCACTGGCCTCATAAGGCATGGATTTGTTTTAGGGGGCATTGCAGCCACACAAAGGGGATGAAGCCAGGAAATTCAAGGCATTATCATGTGCTTGTCAAAGTGTGAATGAGAGACTGATGAAGTGTGTGCAGCCTGCGTAAGAAACAGAACAGAGCTCTTGCCTTTCATGAGACTTTTTTCAAACCATCATTAGAGTCGCATCATGCAGCCTCACAATGTATTACAAATCAAAACATTCAGTTTAACGTTTGTATCACAACTAAAGATACATGAATAGCTCTAAATGAAGCACGTAGGAGAACCTGTCTATTTGTTAACCGCTCAACACAGAATAATATCCTTTCTATTTTATACAGCCATGTTCAATTGTATTTCTTCATACTATAAAATAATGCCACGGAATTCTAAGCAAATCTTGTCTGCTGAATGAACTCGTGTTGCCCACAACCATATGGCACAAGCCAGATTAGAAACTACCATAAGAACAACTCAGAGTATGATATTCTGTTCTTCTGAAATAGGCTACATTTTCTTCATATCATGTTTCTTTAGAACCGTCTAAAATCATGGATTTATTGTGATGGTGTAGACTATATTACATGGATTTATTGTGTTGGTGTAGACTATATTACATGGATTTATTGTGATGGTGTAGGCTATATTACAAGGATTTATTGTGATGGTGTAGACTATATTACATGGATTTATTGTGATGGTGTAGGCTATATTACAATGATTTATTGTGATGGTGTAGACTATATTACATGGATTTATTGTGATGGTGTAGACTATATTACATGGATTTATTGTGATGGTGTAGACTATATTACATGGATTTATTGTGATGGTGTAGGCTATATTACATGGATTTATTGTGATGGTGTAGACTATATTACAAGGATTTATTGTGATGGTGTAGACTATATTACAAGGATTTATTGTGATGGTGTAGACTATATTACAAGGATTTATTGTGATGGTGTAGACTATATTACATGGATTTATTGTGATGGTGTAGACTATATTACAAGGATTTATTGTGATGGTGTAGACTATATTACATGGATTTATTGTGATGGTGTAGATTATATTACATGGATTTATTGTGATGGTGTAGACTATATTACAAGGATTTATTGTGATGGTGTAGACTATATTACAAGGATTTATTGTGATGGTGTAGACTATATTACAGGGATTTATTGTGAAGGTGTAGACTAAATTACATGGATTTATTGTGATGGTGTAGACTATATTACATGGATTTATTGTGAAGGTGTAGACTAAATTACATGGATTTATTGTGATGGTGTAGACTATATTACAAGGATTTATTGTGATGGTGTAGACTATATTACAGGGATTTATTGTGAAGGTGTAGACTAAATTACATGGATTTATTGTGATGGTGTAGACTATATTACATGGATTTATTGTGAAGGTGTAGACTAAATTACATGGATTTATTGTGATGGTGTAGACTATATTACATGGATTTATTGTGATGGTGTAGACTATATTACATGGATTTATTGTGATGGTGTAGGTAGACTATATTACATGGATTTATTGTGATGGTGTAGACTATATTACATGGATTTATTGTGATGGTGTAGACTATATTGCATGGATTTATTGTGAAGGTGTAGACTATAATCCATGGATTTATTGTGAAGGTGTAGACTATATTACATGGATTTATTGTGAAGGTGTAGACTATATTACATGTATTTATTGTGATGGTGTAGGCTATATTACATGGATTTATTGTGATGGTGTAGACTATATTACATGGATTTATTGTGATGGTGTAGACTATATTACATGGATTTATTGTGATGGTGTAGACTATATTACATGGATTTATTGTGATGGTGTAGACTATATTACATGGATTTATTGTGATGGTGTAGACTATATTACATGGATTTATTGTGATGGTGTAGACTATATTACATGGATTTATTGTGATGGTGTAGACTATATTACATGGATTTATTGTGATGGTGTAGACTATATTACATGGATTTATTGTGATGGTGTAGACTATATTACATGGATTTATTGTGATGGTGTAGACTATAATACATGGATTTATTGTGATGGTGTAGACTATATTGCATGGATTTATTGTGATGGTGTAGACTATAATACATGGATTTATTGTGATGGTGTAGACTATATTACATGGATTTATTGTGATGGTGTAGGCTATATTACATGGATTTATTGTGAAGGTGTAGACTATATTACATGGATTTATTGTGGTGGTGTAGACTAAATTACATGGATTTATTGTGATAGTGTAGACTATATTACATGGATTTATTGTGATGGTGTGGACTATATTACATGGATTTATTGTGATGGTGTAGACTATAATACATGGATTTATTGTGAAGGTGTAGACTATATTACATGGATTTATTGTGATGGTGTAGACTAAATTACATGGATTTATTGTGATGGTGTAGACTATATTACATGGATTTATTGTGATGGTGTAGACTAAATTATATGGATTTATTGTGATGGTGTAGACTAAATTATATGGATTTATTGTGAAGGTGTAGACTAAATTACATGGATTTATTGTGATGTTGTAGACTAAATTACATGGATTTATTGTGATGGTGTAGACTATAATACATGGATTTATTGTGATGGTGTAGACTATATTACATGGATTTATTGTGATGGTGTAGACTATATTACATAGATTTCATAAAATGTAGATGCTCCAAAGGTCTGCCTCAGTGGCTTGTAGGATATGTGTGGAAGCCAGAAGATGCTAAATGTGTTTCATGTTAATTGTCGGTGAAGGACCTTGAGACCGGAAGTTATTTGAAAGTATGGTCTTATTACTGTCCTTTATTGAAACATGACAGTCCTAGACCCACATTCCTGAAAGCATGGTCTTATTACTGTCCTTTATTGAAACATGACCGTCCTAGACCCACATTCCTGAAAGCATGGTCTTATTACTGTCCTTTATTGAAACATGACAGTCCTAGACCCACATTCCTGAAAGTATGGTCTTATTACTGTCCTTTATTGAAACATGACAGTCCTAGACCCACATTCCTGAAAGCATGGTCTTATTACTGTCCTTTATTGAAACATGACAGTCCTAGACCCACATTCCTGAAAGCATGGTCTTATTACTGTCCTTTATTGAAACATGACAGTCCTAGACCCACATTCCTGAAAGCATGGTCTTATTACTGTCCTTTATTGAAACATGACAGTCCTAGACCCACATTCCTGAAAGCATGGTCTTATTACTGTCCTTTATTGAAACATGACAGTCCTAGACCCACATTCCTGAAAGCATGGTCTTATTACTGTCCTTTATTGAAACATGACAGTCCTAGACCCACATTCCTGAAAGCATGGTCTTATTACTGTCCTTTATTGAAACATGACAGTCCTAGACCCACATTCCTGAAAGCATGGTCTTATTACTGTCCTTTATTGAAACATGACAGTCCTAGACCCACATTCCTGAAAGCATGGTCTTATTACTGTCCTTTATTGAAACATGACAGTCCTAGACCCACATTCCTGAAAGCATGGTCTTATTACTGTCCTTTATTGAAACATGACAGTCCTAGACCCACATTCCCGAAAGCATGGTCTTATTACTGTCCTTTATTGAAACATGACAGTCCTAGACCCACATTCCTGAAAGTATGGTCTTATTACTGTCCTTTATTGAAACATGCTCTGAACAAGGGTTCAGACATCCTGAGACCCAGCGAGAACCCTTATTTCATATCTCATGTACAGTTTGTGTACTAGTTGATTAGAAAAGCTCTGACAATATACTTTATGAAATCACATCTGCTGCTATTTATTACTAAATTATAATGCTAACTACTTTGAAATTCTATCTGGTGCTGAAAATGAGACATGCTGCTATTTGATTTGGTTTGATGTTAGATGTAATGTATGTGACTCTCTTTTTGTTTCTTCTCTGTCATAATGAGGTCCTAAAGTCATAATGAGGTCATAAGGATGTCCTAAGGTCATAATGAGGTCATAATGATGTCCTAAGGTCATAATGAGGCCCTAAGGTCATCATGAGGTCATAATGATGTCCTAAGGTCATAATGAGGTCACAATGAGGCCCTAAGGTCATAATGATGTCATAAGGTCATAATGAGGTCATAATGATGCCCTAATGTCATAATGATGTCATAATGATGTCCTAAGGTCATAATGATGTCATAAGGTCATAATGATGTCATAATGATGTCATAATGATGTCCTAAGGTCATAATGATGTCATAAGGTCATAATGAGGTCATAATGATGTCATAATGATGTCCTAAGGTCATAATGATGTCATAATGATGCCCTAAGGTCATAATGATGTCATAATGATGTCCTAAGGTCATAGCTGTCCTAAGGTCTGTTTCACACAGACTGCCACTGTGTGAAACTGTGTCGGATATTAAGTCTTACTACTGTAGTAGTACAGTAGGAATAGTAAAGTAGTGGTTACTACTACTATAGTACTGTAGAGGTAGTCAAATGTCAACATTCTGACTTAGAATTATAATATGAGGACTCTACTGACTTTATGCAGTGTCCTCATTTCCTGCTGGCTTCCTCACACCTTCACCCTGTATAGCCTCTCCTCTCCCTCTCCTCTCCTCTCCTCTCCTCTCCTCTCCTCTCCTCTCCTCTCCTCTCCCTCCCTCCTCTCCTCTCCTCTCCTCCTCCCTCCTCCTCTCCTCTCCTCCTCTCCTCTCCTCTCCTCTCCCTCCTCCTCTCCTCTCCTCTCCTCTCCCTCTCCCTCCCCTCCCCTCCCCTCCCCTCCTCTCCCTCCTCCTCTCCTCTCTCCTCTCTCTCCTCTCCTCTCCTCTCCTCTCCTCTGCTCCACCCTGTATAGCCTCTGCTCTCCTCTCCTCCACCCAGTATAGCCTCTCCTCTCCCTCTCCCTCTCCTCTCCTCTCCTCTCCTCTCCTCTCCCTCCTCTCCTCTCCTCTCCTCTCCTCCTCCTCTCCTCTCCCTCTCCTCTCCTCTCCTCTCCTCTCCTCTCCTCTCCTCTCCTCTCCTCCACCCTGTATAGCCTCTCCTCTCCTCTCCTCCACCCTGTATAGCCCCTAAGGCCTCTCCTCCTCTCCTCCCCTCCTCCCCTCCTCCACTCAACCATGTCATTAAAGAGGACACCTGTGGCCAGGTCCTATTGTGTATCATGAATTAGTTTAGAACCTGCAGAGTCCTCTGTCCCGTTCTAACTCTCAGGGGAACTCTGTTTGATGTGGATCAAGTCCCCACAGGTTATTATAATAATCTACTGCAGCATTTGAAGTCAGGTGGGACACTGTCTGTGACAGCAACAAAAAATAAAGTGTTTCAGTGCAGTTAGATACCTGAAGGATGCATTGAATGTGACCGGTAACCTAGCGGTTTAGCGCGTTGGCCCAGTAACCGAAAGGCTGTCGGTTTGAATCCCAGAGCTGACTACGTAAAAAAAAAAAAAACTCTGCCAATGTGCCCTTGAGCAAGGCACTTAACCCTAATGGCTCCGTGGTTGCTGTCAATGGCTGATCCCTGGCTGTGACCCCGGTGTCTCAGGGGGAGTGGGATATGCAACAAACAAAAAAAGAATTGTCCAAAATACGTTTGTATGTTTGAAATAGGACAAATGGAAGCACCCACCTAATGAATACCATTAGACATAAAGATCTATTATATTGTGTACGTGGCTGATTTCTGCACGTTATTAAACTAATGGAACTATTAAGAATGGAAAACTCTATCGTGATAGATAGATAGAAGAAAGTATTTCTTTGCCTCTTGACTGAAGGACATTTCATTATTGTTGGATGAAGAAATTAAAAGGATATTTATATTTTTTTTGTCAAACACAATGTTGTTTTATGGCTCTCTCTTTTCCACGTCAAACTGATTCCTCCTCTGGGTCTCCAAATAGTCTCTTAGAGATCAACGTTCTCAAAATTCACCTCAGAAATACATGCGTTGTTGTTTACCACGTCTTATAGTCAACGTTTTGATCTCACTGGCTCAACAATTAATACAAAAGCTGTCTTTGAAACGTTTCCCACCCACAGAGTTGTAAAGTAACAGTATGTAGCTTTGTAAGTTGCAGTTTGTAACTATAGCAACAAAATATAACAAAGAACAAGAAACCAACCACCTTTGCTGAAAAGTTGAAGGACGCCTTTTAGTCGTTTGAAAAAGAGCTGACTGGTGGTTGATTTTCATTTTTCAGTTAATTTTCTAAAGATACATTTTCTTCAGTAGTGACAGTCTTAGCTACCTCAGGCCATAGCTACCTCAGACCATAGCTACCTCAGGCCATAGCTACCTCAGGCCATAGCTACCTCAGGCCATAGCTACCTCAGGCCATAGCTACCTCAGGCCATAGCTACCTCAGGCCATAGCTACCTCAGGCCATAGCTACATCAGGCCATAGCTACCTCAGACCATAGCTACCTCAGGCCATAGCTACCTCAGGCCATAGCTACCTCAGACTATAGCTACCTCAGGCCATAGCTACCTCAGGCCATAGCTACCTCAGGCCATAGCTACCTCAGGCCATAGCTACCTCAGGCCATAGCTACCTCAGGCCATAGCTACCTCAGGCCATAACTACTTCAGGCCATAGCTACCTCAGGCCATAGCTACCTCAGGCCATAGCTACCTCAGGCCATAGCTACTTCAGGCAATAGCTACCTTAGGCCATAACGACCTCAGGCCATAGCTACCTCAGGCCATAGCTACCTCAGGCCATAGCTACCTCAGGCCATAACTACTTCAGGCCATAGCTACCTCAGGCCATAGCTACCTCAGGCCATAGCTACCTCAGGCCATAGCTACCTCAGGCCATAGCTACCTCAGGCCATAGCTACCTCAGGCCATAACTACTTCAGGCCATAGCAAGAGCAACAACAGAATTTCCCTCGGATGAAAACATGGGTTATCCAAGTCAAGTGCTTGAATGATTTGCTTTTGGAAAAATAATTTGTTTTTCTCACTTCAGTCAGAACTGAAGCTGCTGCTCGACTTGGGTCTTATTCACGGCTGGAGCGAGTCCCAACATGTCTCAATCCACAAAGACCGTACGGGGAAGTTGCATTCAGGGCTCGTCTCGCTGGAGGCAGTGAAAAAGGTCTTTGTGTTTTCCCTCTTTCCCTCTCCGTCCGTACCACTTGAAACACACGAGAGGAAAAATGGGGAATGGAGAGGGGAACCATTTTTAAAATGTCATTTAATTCTAGAATGCCATGATGTTCCGTCTCAAATAGGACTGACTCCTCCAATACACTACACTGTGTGTTTACTGAGGGAGGATGGAGGGCTGCTTCCATAGGGCTCAAAGCTAGTGCACTATGTAGAAGGGTCAAGGGGGGGGGGGGGGGTCAATTTCATTTAAATTCCAGTCAATCCATGAAGTACACTCTCTCCCCTTTGTGGAGGTCACAGCGAACATTACAAAGACCATATCGGACTGGGATCTCTGAATGTGATGAGTGTCCGGTCTGGAGACGTAGAGAACACAGCCATAGCCATGGTAACAACACAGACAATAACCTTGAGAGCAGCAAGACGGCAGGCCTCAGGGTGGCGTCATAAATGTCACTCCCATTCCCCCCTGGTCCCTGGTCTAAAGTAGTGCACTATATAGGGAATAGGGCTCTGGTCTAAAGTAGTGCACTATATAGGGAATAGGGCTCTGGTCTAAAGTAGTGTACTATATAGGGAATAGGGCTCTGGTCTAAAGTAGTGCACTATATAGGGAATAAGGCTCTGGTCTAAAGTAGTGCACTATATAGGGAATAGGGTTCTGGTCTAAAGTAGTGCACTATATAGGGAATAGGGCTCTGGTCTAAAGTAGTGCAATATAGGGAATAGGGCTCTGGTCTAAAGTAGTGCACTATATAGGGAATAGGGCTCTGGTCTAAAGTAGTGTACTATATAGGGAATAGGGCTCTGGTCTAAAGTAGTGCACTATATAGGGAATAGGGTTCTGGTCTAAAGTAGTGCACTATATAGGCAATATGCCTCTGGTCTAAATTAGTGTACTATATAGGGAATAGGGCTCTGGTCTAAATTAGTGCACTATATAGGGAATAGGGCTCTGGTCTAAAGTAGTGCACTATATAGGGAATAGGGCTCTGGTCTAAAGTAGTGCACTATATAGGGAATAGGGCTCTGGTCAAAAGTAGTGCACTATATAGGGAATAGGGCTCTGGTCTAAAGTAGTGTACTATATAGGGAATAGGGCTCTGGTCTAAAGTAGTGCACTATATAGGGAATAGGGCTCTGGTCTAAAGTAGTGCACTATATAGGGAATAGGGCTCTGGTCTAAAGTAGTGCACTATATAGGGAATAGGGCTCTGGTCTAAAGTAGTGCACTATATAGGGAATAGGGCTCTGGTCTAAAGTAGTGCACTATATAGGGAATAGGGCTCTGGTCTAAAGTAGTGCACTATATAGGGAATAGGGCTCTGGTCTAAAGTAGTGCACTATATAGGCAATATGCCTCTGGTCTAAATTAGTGTACTATATAGGGAATAGGGCTCTGGTCTAAATTAGTGCACTGTATAGGGAATAGGGCTCTGGTCTAAAGTAGTGCACTATATAGGGAATAGGGCTCTGGTCTAAAGTAGTGCAGTATATAGGGAATAGGGCTCTGGTCTAAAGTAGTGCACTATATAGGGAATAGGGCTCTGGTCTAAAGTAGTGCACTATATAGGGAATAGGGCTCTGGTCTAAAGTAGTGCACTATATAGGGAATAGGGCTCTGGTCTAAAGTAGTGCACTATATAGGGAATAGGGTGCCATTTGGGACCTCCCCCAGACTGTGCGGTAATGTACCAGGGATTTGCTGAACGTGCTCCTGGACAACTCACTGGTGGAACCACTCGACCTCGTGACATTTGGGGTCGTCTGGGTCACCGAGGAGGGAATCCGCGTCCTGACTGGAATCCTGCTGATACTGTTCTCCTGGGGGATTCTGGGGGTTTTTACATTCCTTGTACGACCAGGGGTCAACCTGCTGTGAACTGACAACCAGACACCGTGGGCTTGTCCAGTCAGCTGCTGGGTGATTGGGGGGTGATGTTTGAGAGAGACTGGGACTGTGTGTCTGTGGTGGGGGGTGGGGGGGGATGTTTGAGAGAGACTGGGACTGTGTGTCTGTGGTGGGGGTGATGTTTGAGAGAGACTGGGACTGTGTGTCTGTGGTGGGGGGTGATGTGGGGGTGGGGGGGTGATGTTTGAGAGAGACTGGGACTGTGTGTCTGTGGTGGGGGGTGGGGGTGATGTTTGAGGGAGACTGGGACAGTGTGTCTGTGGTGGGGGGTGAGGGGTGATGTGTGTCTGTGGTGGGGGGTGATGTTTGAGGGAGACTGGGACTGTGTGTCTGTGGTGGGGGGTGAGGGGTGATGTGTGGCTGTGATGGGGGTGATGTTTGAGAGAGACTGGGACTGTGTGTCTATGGTGGGGGGGGTGGGGGGTGATGTTTGAGAGAGACTGGGACTGTGTGTCTGTGGTGGGGGGGTGATGTTTGAGAGAGACTGGGACTGTGTGTCTATGGTGGGGGGGGGTGGGGGTGATGTTTGAGAGAGACTGGGACTGTGTGTCTGTGGTGGGGGGGGTGATGTTTGAGAGAGACTGGGACTGTGTGTCTGTGGTGGGGGGTGGGGGTGGGGGGTGATGTTTGAGAGAGACTGGGACTGTGTGTCTGTGGTGGGGGGTGGGGGGTGGGGGGGGATGTTTGAGAGAGACTGGGACTGTGTGTCTGTGGTGGTGGGGGGGGGGGTGATGTGTGGCTGTGGTGGGGGGGTGATGTGTGTCTGTGATGGGGGTGATGTTTGAGGGAGACTGGGACTGTGTGTCTGTGGTGGGGGGGGTGATGTGTGGCTGTGGTGGGGGGGGTGATGTGTGTCTGTGGTGGGGGGGTGATGTGTGTCTGTAGGGGGGTGATGTTTGAGGGAGACTGGGACTGTGTGTCTGTGGTGGGGGGGGGGTGAAGTGTGGCTGTGTGGCTGTGTGTGTTTGTGTGTGTGTGTGTGTGTGTGTGTGCCGCCACTCAAATGGGAAATCTGTTCATAGAGAAGGTGTTGGGATTAGAAAGAGGATACTTCACCTTCAGCATCACTGTCACCGTGGTGATGAGTTAGAAGGCCTCAGCATCACTGTCACCGTGGTGATGAGTTAGAAGGCCTCAGCATCACTGTCACTGTGGTGATGCGTTAGAAGGCCTCAGCATCACTGTCACCGTGGTGATGAGTTAGAAGGCCCCAGCATCACTGTCACCGTGGTGATGAGTTAGAAGGCCTCAGCATCACTGTCACCGTGGTGATGAGTTGGAAGGCCTCAGCATCACTGTCACCGTGGTGATGAGTTGGAAGGCCTCAGCATCACTGTCACCGTGATGATGAGTTAAAAGGCCTCAGCATCACTGTCACCGTGGTGATGAGTTGGAAGGCCTCAGCATCACTAATCAGCACCCAGCGTCTCCCTGGTGATTTAGGATCAAGGATCAGAGAGTAATGGCTCGACACACACTGTACAAACACACTGTACAAACACACACACACACACACACACACACACACACACACACACACACACACACACACACACACACACACACACACACACACACACACACACACACACACACACACACACACACACACACACACACACACACACACACACACACACAGTGGGGCGAGAGAGTAATGAGTCCATGTGCTGCTTGTGACACAGCGACAGATAAAGACCTCGTCTCTGGGTCACAAGAGTAACTCATAAATCACTGTTTATATTCACTTCAGATAAATCACACTGCTGTTTTATATTCTGATCGCTAGATGTCCCCTCAGATGTTCTCCAGCCCCAATTATCTCCCCTAATTAATGTTTCAAACAAAAAAAACGAGTCAAATGAATCAACGTGATGGAAAAGCCTCAGTAGCAGACTGAGCTGGCACCCTATTCCCTACATAGTGCACTACTTTGGACAACGGCCCATAGGATCTGATCCAAAGTAGTGCACCATGTAGGGACTAGGGTGCCATTTTGGGATACAAACAGACAGAGTGTCGCCCTGCTCTGTCTGCAGAATGAAGGCTTTGACATCACGTTGAGTCATTCGTTTTTTGTTTTAATAAAACATTAATTAGGGGAGATAATTGGTTGCTTGGACGGACATCTAGTTGAAGTGAATATAAACAGTGATTTATGAGTTAGTTGAAGTGAATATAAACAGTGATTTATGAGTTAGTTGAAGTAAATATAAACAGTGATTTATGAGTTAGTTGAAGTGAATATAAACAGTGATTTATGAGTTAGTTGAAGTGAATATAAACAGTGATTTATGAGTTAGTTGAACTGAATATAAACAGTGATTTATGAGTTAGTTGAAGTGAATATAAACAGTGATTTATGAGTTAGTTGAAGTGAATATAAGCAGTGATTTATGAGTTAGTTGAAGTGAATATAAGCAGTGATTTATGAGTTAGTTGAAGTGAATATAAACAGTGATTTATGAGTTAGTTGAAGTGAATATAAGCAGTGATTTATGAGTTAGTTGAAGTGAATATAAGCAGTGATTTATGAGTTAGTTGAAGTGAATATAAGCAGTGATTTATGAGTTAGTTGAAGTGAATATAAGCAGTGATTTATGAGTTATATGAACTGAAGATTAACAGTGAAATGGTGGCATCGCAGGTAGAAATACAAGGTCATTCTATGTCCATACTGATCACTTGCAGCGTGTGGCGCCTGGCGGTCGTCGTCACCGGCCGACTAGCTGCCACTGAAGGTGGCTCCCCTTCCTGTTGTCTGTCATGCTCTCTGACTGGTAACTAATGACGACAGGCTGAATGACCTGAGCCAGTCTGACTGGTAACTAATGACTACAGACTGAATGACCTGAGCCAGTCTGACTGGTAACTAATGACTACAGGCTGAATGACCTGAGCCAGTCTGACTGGTAACTAATGACGATAGACTGAATGACCTGAGCCAGTCTGACTGGTAACTAATGACTACAGACTGAATGACCTGAGCCAGTCTGACCGGTAACTAATGACTACAGACTGAATGACCTGAGCCAGTCTGACTGGTAACTAATGACTACAGACTGAATGACCTGAGCCAGTCTGACTGGTAACTAATGACTACAGACTGAATGACCTGAGCCAGTCTGACTGGTAACTAATGACTACAGACTGAATGACCTGAGCCAGTCTGACTGGTAACTAATGACTACAGGCTGAATGACCTGAGCCAGTCTGACTGGTAACTAATGACTACAGACTGAATGACCTGAGCCAGTCTGACTGGTAACTAATGACGACAGGCTGAATGACCTGAGCCAGTCTGACTGGTAACTAATGACTACAGACTGAATGACCTGAGCCAGTCTGACTGGTAACTAATGACTACAGACTGAATGACCTGAGCCAGTCTGACTGGTAACTAATGACTACAGACTGAATGACCTGAGCCAGTCTGACTGGTAACTAATGACGATAGATAAACACACAGAGAGGACCAGGCTGGACCAGTCTGATAGAGAAACACACAGAGAGGACCAGACTGGACCAGTCTGATAGAGAAACACACAGAGAGGACCAGGCTGGACCAGTCTGATAGAGAAACACACAGAGAGGACCAGACTGGACCAGACTGATAGAGAAACACACAGAGAGAACCAGGCTGGACCAGGCTGATAGAGAAACACACAGAGAGAACCAGACTGGACCAGGCTGATAGAGAAACACACAGAGAGGACCAGGCTGGACCAGTCTGATAGAGAAACACACAGAGAGAACCAGACTGGACCAGGCTGATAGAGAAACACACAGAGAGGACCAGACTGGACCAGGCTGATAGAGAAACACACAGAGAGAACCAGACTGGACCAGACTGATAGATAAACACACAGAGAGGACCAGGCTGGACCAGACTGGACCAGGCTGATAGAGAAACACACAGAGAGGACTAGACTGGACCAGACTGATAGAGAAACACACAGAGAGAACCAGACTGGACCAGTCTGATAGAGAAACACACAGAGAGAACCAGACTGGACCAGACTGGACCAGGCTGATAGATAAACACACAGAGAGAACCAGACTGGACCAGACTGGACCAGGCTGATAGATAAACACACAGAGAGAACCAGACTGGACCAGACTGGACCAGGCTGATAGAGAAACACACAGAGAGAACCAGACTGGACCAGACTGGACCAGGCTGGACCAGACTGATAGATAAACACACAGAGAGAACCAGACTGGACCAGACTGGACCAGGCTGGACCAGACAGATAGATAAACACACAGAGAGAACCAGACTGGACCAGGCTGTACACTGCAGGTGAGGCAGGGTAGTGTACATTTCTTCCAGGCTTTTCTCTGGTCCTCGTTGACTGTTAGTGAGCTGTGTGAGCCGAGGACAGGGCAGCAGGATGAGGCAGGGTAGTGTACATTTCTTCCAGGCTTTTCTCTGGTCCTCGTTGACTGTTAGTGAGCTGTGTGAGCCGAGGACAGGGCAGCAGGATGAGGCAGGGTAGTGTACCTTTCTTCCAGGCTTTTCTCTGGTCCTCGTTGACTGTTAGTGAGCTGTGTGAGCCGAGGACAGGGCAGCAGGATGAGGCAGGGTAGTGTACCTTTCTTCCAGGCTTTTCTCTGGTCCTCGTTGACTGTTAGTGAGCTGTGTGAGCCGAGGACAGGGCAGCAGGATGAGGCAGGGTAGTGTACATTTCTTCCAGGCTTTTCTCTGGTCCTCGTTGACTGTTAGTGAGCTGTGTGAGCCGAGGACAGGGCAGCAGGATGAGGCAGGGTAGTGTACCTTTCCTCCAGGCTTTTCTCTGGTCCTCGTTGACTGTTGGTGAGCTGTGTGAGCCGAGGACAGGGCAGCAGGATGAGGCAGGGTAGTGTACATTTCTTCCAGGCTTTTCTCTGGTCCTCGTTGACTGTTAGTGAGCTGTGTGAGCCGAGGACAGGGCAGCAGGATGAGGCAGGGTAGTGTACATTTCCTCCAGGCTTTTCTCTGGTCCTCGTTGACTGTTGGTGAGCTGTGTGAGCCGAGGACAGGGCAGCAGGATGAGGCAGGGTAGTGTACCTTTCTTCCAGGCTTTTCTCTGGTCCTCGTTGACTGTTATTGAGCTGTGTGAGCCGAGAACAGGGCAGCAGGATGAGGCAGGGTAGTGTACATTTCTTCCAGGCTTTTCTCTGGTCCTCGTTGACTGTTAGTGAGCTGTGTGAGCCGAGGACAGGGCAGCAGGATGAGGCAGGGTAATGTACCTTTCTTCCAGGCTTTTCTCTGGTCCTCGTTGACTGTTAGTGAGATGTGTGAGCCGAGGACAAGGCAGCAGGATGATTATAGGATTATGATGATTGTGTTATCAGAGTATTTATCCTGCGGTGAGATGTGATGAGATCTTTATCAGTATGCAAAGTCATCTCTGAGCCCCTTACTGCCCTCAGATACGTTGTCTGAATCCCAAATAGCACCTTATTCCCTATATAGTGCACTACTTTAGACTAGGGCTCATAGGAATCTTCCTGGTCAAAAGTAGTGCACTACATAGGGAATAAGGTTCCATTTGGGACACATTTTGGGAGCACGTAACAACAATTTGCCAGAAGTATGAAGCCAGCGATGGTCGTTGTTGAGATCGTTTGTTATGTAGAATGTGAGTATGAAAGACGATGGAGGACAACTTTGGCTGTAACTCTGTAGTCTATAGAGAGACACCAGGCCAACCCAGATACATTATATAACTCTGTAGTCTATAGAGAGACACCAGGCCAACCCAGATACATTATATAACTCTGTAGTCTATAGAGAGACCAGACCAACCCAGATACATTATATAACTCTGTAGTCTATAGAGACACTAGGCCAACCCAGATACATTATATAACTCTGTAGTCTATAGAGACACCAGGCCAACCCAGATACATTATATAACTCTGTAGTCTATAGAGACACCAGGCCAACCCAGATACATTATATAACTCTGTAGTCGATAGAGACACCAGACCAACCCAGATACATTATATAACTCTGTAGTCGATAGAGAGACACCAGGCCAACCCAGATACATTATATAACTCTGTAGTCGATAGAGAGACCAGGCCAACCCAGATACATTATATAACTCTGTAGTCTATAGAGAGACACCAGACCAACCCAGATACATTATATAACTCTGTAGTCTATAGAGACACCAGGCCAACCCAGATACATTATATAACTCTGTAGTCTATAGAGACACCAGACCAACCCAGATACATTATATAACTCTGTAGTCTATATAGAGACACCAGGCCAACCCAGATACATTATATAACTCTGTAGTCTGTAGAGACACCAGGACAACCCAGATACATTATATAACTCTGTAGTCTATAGACACCAGGCCAACCCAGATACATTATATAACTCTGTAGTCGATAGAGACACCAGGCCAACCCAGATACATTATATAACTCTGTAGTCTATAGAGAGACACCAGGCCAACCCAGATACATTATATAACTCTGTAGTCTATAGAGACACCAGACCAACCCAGATACATTATATAACTCTGTAGTCTATAGAGACACCAGGCCAACCCAGATATATTATATAACTCTGTAGTCTATAGACACCAGGCCAACCCAGATACATTATATAACTCTGTAGTCGATAGAGACACCAGGCCAACCCAGATACATTATATAACTCTGTAGTCTATAGAGACACCAGGCCAACCCAGATACATTATATAACTCTGTAGTCTATAGAGACACCAGACCAACCCAGATACATTATATAACTCTGTAGTCTATAGAGACACCAGGCCAACCCAGATACATTATATAACTCTGTAGTCTATAGAGACACCAGGCCAACCCAGATACATTATATAACTCTGTAGTCTATAGAGACACCAGGCCAACCCAGATACATTATATAACTCTGTAGTCTATAGAGACACCAGGCCAACCCAGATACATTATATAACTCTGTAGTCGATAGAGAGACACCAGGCCAACCCAGATACATTATATAACTCTGTAGTCGATAGAGAGACCAGGCCAACCCAGATACATTATATAACTCTGTAGTCTATAGAGACACCAGGCCAACCCAGATACATTATATAACTCTGTAGTCTATAGAGACACCAGGCCAACCCAGATACATTATATAACTATGTAGTCTATAGAGAGACACCAGGCCAACCCAGATACATTATATAACTCTGTAGTCTATAGAG
>NW_027012609.1:337500-357500 GCF_036934945.1 Oncorhynchus masou masou
TGAGTGAATTAGGCCTGACTCAGTGGCCCCGCCCACGTGAAGAGACATTGGTTGTAAACTATGAAACACACCCCTTTTCTCCCTCCACTATATACGAAAATGTAACCTCCTGTTCCGAGGATGTGAGGATGACGGTCCATACGTTGTAAAGGACATGTCAACTACAGAACTAAGCCGACCTCAGCGTGAGCTTTGGTTGTGAATGGTATGAACTTTGAACTCTTATTCACGACAGAAGTGAGACATTCTAGCCGTTGAGTTAGCAACAGCAGCTGAAAACGTGGGCTAGGAAAGGACAGACAGAGTATCCCGTCTACCACCCAACAGCAACACTACAACGTATCCCGTTCACCACCAGAGCCACTCTTCAAAGGACTCTGTTGGGCAACACGGCCATCCACCTATTGAAGCGCAACTCAGAGTAAATATTTATTGCATTTTCCTTTTCCAAATGGGTGGTAATTTAGAATGCATAAGATACTGTATTTATGATAGCATGGCTTCTCACTTTGTTCCTCAGTCTTCCTGCTCTTTCACTCAATCCCAACCCCCTTTTCTTTGTGTCATATCTGTTCCGTCCGCTCGGGACGTTTCCTTCATGACGTCATTTGTAATCAAGGTATGATTCATTCTGTTTCTATGTAATTCTGTGTGATTAGTTAGGTATTTAGTTAATAAATAATTAAACCCAATTTTCTATTTCTGATTCAACTTGTTAGCCAGGGTTCGTGACGATAACCAAGAATTTACAACTTTCAGATGAGACTGAAATAAGGTGACGATTAATATTGACTGCTATTGATGTAAAATATTACTAGGTCTTTAAGAGTTTATTCGGAAGATAACAGCTCTATAAATATTATTTCGTGGTGCCTCGACTTTCTAGTTAATTACATTTACATGATTAGCTCAATCAGGTAATGTTAATTACAGAGAAAGGATTTTATAGAATAGCATGTCATATCACTTCATCCGGCATAGCCAAAGACACGACAACACACACACACAAACAAATATACACACACGCAGTTGAGGTCAGCTTATAGATGAATCATAAATTAACGTTGATGAAACTGACTGCTCTTCTATGAGGGACAACTGGTGTTAGCAAATGTGTAATCATGAAGTAAATATTTTAGAAATATATAATAGGCCAGGTATCCTTCCTATGCTGACATACTGTATAGATGGTATCCTTCCTATGCTGATATACTGTATAGATGATATCCTTCCTATGCTGACATACTGTATAGATGGTATCCTTCCTATGCTGACATACTGTATAGATGGTATCCTTCCTATGCTGACATACTGTATAGATGGTATCCTTCCTATGCTGACATACTGTATAGATGGTATCCTTCCTATGCTGACATACTGTATAGATGGTATCCTTCCTATGCTGACATACTGTATAGATGGGGAGGGGAGGTAGGGATGGTGAGACCAGCAGGAGGGGAGGGGAGGTAGGGATGGTGAGACCAGGAGGAGGGGAGGTAGGGATGGTGAGACCAGCAGGAGGGGAGGGGAGGTAGGGATGGTGAGACCAGGAGGAGGGGAGGGGAGGTAAGGATGGTGAGACCAGGAGGAGGGGAGGGGAGGTAAGGATGGTGAGACCAGGAGGAGGGGATGGGAGGTAGGGATGGTGAGACCAGGGGGAGGAAGGTAGGGATGGTGAGACCAGGAGGAGGGGAGGGGAGGTAGGGATGGTGAGACCAGGGGGGGGTAGGTTTGGTGAGACCAGGGGAGGGGAGGGGAGGTAGGGTTGGTGAGACCAGGAGGAGGGGAGGTAGGGATGGTGAGACCAGGAGGAGGGGAGGTAGGGATGGTGAGACCAGGAGGAGGGGAGGTAGGGATGGTGAGACCAGGAGGAGGGGAGGGGAGGTAAGGATGGTGAGACCAGGAGGAGGGGAGGGGAGGTAAGGATGGTGAGACCAGGAGGAGGGGATGGGAGGTAAGGATGGTGAGACCAGGAGGAGGGGATGGGAGGTAGGGATGGTGAGACCAGGGGGAGGAAGGTAGGGATGGTGAGACCAGGAGGAGGGGAGGGGGAGGTAGGGATGGTGAGACCAGGGGGGGGGGGTAGGTTTGGTGAGACCAGGGGAGGGGAGGGGAGGTAGGGTTGGTGAGACCAGGAGGAGGGGAGGTAGGGATGGTGAGACCAGGAGGAGGGGATGGGAGGTAAGGATGGTGAGACCAGGAGGAGGGGAGGGGAGGTAAGGATGGTGAGACTAGGGGGAGGGGAGGGAGGGGAAGGGAGGTAGGTGAGGCGGAGGGAGGGAGGGATGGTGAGACCAGGGGAGGGGAGGTAGGGGAAGGGAGGTAGGTGAGGCGGAGGGAGGGAGGGATGGTGAGACCAGGGGGAGGGGAGGTAGGGGAAGGGAGGCAGGGATGGTGAGACCAGGGAGAGGGGAGGGAGGGGGGAGGAGAGGTAGGGGAGGGGAGGGAGGTAGGTAGGGATGGTGAGACCAGGGGGAGGGGAGGGAGGGAGGGAGGAGGGGAGTGTTGGATAACTGAGGGGGAGAGGAGGAGAGGAAGGGAGTGTTGGATAAATGAGGGAGGAGAGGAAGGGAGTGTTGGAATACTGAGGGAGGAAAGGAAGGGAGTGTTGGATTAATGAGGGAGGAGAGGAGAAGACGGGAGAGTTGGATAAATGAGGGAAGAGAGGAGAGGAAGGGAGAGTTGGATAAATGAGGGAAGAGAGGAGAGGAAGCGAGTGTTGATAACTGAGGGAAGAGAGGATTTTATTTTATTTTATTTTATTTTATTATAGGCCTCTTTTGCACTAATCTTCCAAGAGTCCTTAAACATTAAATCACAATTTATAATACATTCACATTTTCACATTTTCTGTTGCAAACAGACATAATACACTGACATATTAACCAGATTAATACAGTCTAAAGAAATAGATTGATTCCTTCATCTGCCATAGTCCTGTACAACCTTCCAATTTATTATATTTAAATGGTTCTAACGCACTGTTTGCATTTATATATTGAAGGGAGACGAGAGGGGAGAGGAGGAGGAGAGGGGAGGAGAGGGGAGAGGAGGAGGGGGAGAGGAGAGGGGAGGAGGAGAGGGGGGAGAGGGGAGAGGAGGAGGAGAGGGGAGGAGAGGGGAGAGGAGGAGGGAGGAGAGGAGAGGAGGAGGGAGGAGAGGAGAGTGGAGGGGAGGAGGGAGGAGAGGAGAGGAGGAGGGAGGAGAGGAGAGTGGAGGGGAGGAGGAGAGGGGAGAGGAGGAGGGGAGGGGAGGGGAGAGGAGGAGGAGAGGAGAGGGGAGGGGAGGGGAGGGGAGGAGAGGAGAGAGGGGAGGGGAGGGGAGGAACCTTAAAGAAAGGACTGTGTTGTGCAGAATAGGGGAGCAACTAGACTGTGTGACTCTGACCCACATCAGTATATATCTATACTATATACTATCCACACAGAGTACAGTAGGTGAGACCCACAGCAGTATATCTCTATACTATCCACACAGAGTACAGTAGGTGAGACCCACAGCAGTATATATCTATACTATATACTATCCACACAGAGTACAGTAGGTGAGACCCACAGCAGTATATCTCTATACTATATACTATCCACACAGTACAGTAGGTGAGACCCACAGCAGTTTATATCTATACTATATACTATCCACACAGAGTACAGTAGGTGAGACCCACAGCAGTATATATCTATACTATATACTATCCACACAGAGTACTGCAGGTGAGACCCACAGCAGTATATATCTATACTATATACTATCCACACAGAGTACAGTAGGTGAGACCCACAGCAGTATATCTCTATACTATATACTATCCACACAGTACAGTAGGTGAGACCCACAGCAGTTTATATCTATACTATATACTATCCACACAGAGTACAGTAGGTGAGACCCACAGCAGTATATATCTATACTATATACTATCCACACAGAGTACAGTAGGTGAGACCCACAGCAGTATATATCTATACTATATACTATCCACACAGAGTACAGTAGGTGAGACCCACAGCAGTATATATCTATACTATATACTATCCACACAGAGTACAGTAGGTGAGACCCACAGCAGTATATATCTATACTATATACTATCCACACAGAGTACAGTAGGTGAGACCCACAGCAGTATATATCTATACTATATACTATCCTCACAGAGTACAGTAGGTGAGACCCACAGCAGTATATATCTATACTATCCACACAGAGTACAGTAGGTGAGACCCACAGCAGTATATATCTATACTATATACTATCCACACAGAGTACAGTAGGTGAGACCCACAGCAGTATATATCTATACTATATACTATCCACACAGAGTACAGTAGGTGAGACCCACAGCAGTATATCTCTATACTATATACTATCCACACAGAGTACAGTAGGTGAGACCTACAGCAGTATATATATATACTATATACTATCCACACAGAGTACAGTAGGTGAGACCCACAGCAGTATATATCTATACTATATACTATCCACACAGAGTACTGTAGGTGAGACCCACAGCAGTATATCTCCATTGACAGATAGGACGTTGACATGGTGTAATTGATACCCATAGTGCCTACATTAGACTGCTGGTTAGAGGTGGGCTGTGGCTGTGTCTCAGCAGGAAGGGTGTCCGTTGTGTTTTCTAGGTGGTGGGGGAGACATTGATGTGAGGGGACAGTCTTTTAGGAGGAACAAACACAGGTCACATAGACACACAGTCTGACGGATGGGGTTTTCAGAGAGAGCGAGAGAGAGAGAGAGAGAGAGAGAGAGAGAGAGACACAGAGAGAGAGAGAGAGAGAGAGAGGGAGAGAGAGAGAGAGAGAGAGAGAGAGAGAGAGTTAGATTGAGAGAATGAACTGGGGTTTTCAGAGAGAGAGAGAGAGAGAGAGAGAATGAACTGGGGTTTTCAGAGAGAGAGAGAGAGAGAGAGAGAATGAACTGGGGTTTTCAGAGAGAGAGAGAGAGAGAGAGAGAATGAACTGGGGTTTTCAGAGAGAGAGAGAGAGAGAGAGAGAGAGAGAGAGAATGAACTGGGGTTTTCAGAGAGAGAGTTAGAGAGAGAATGAACTGGGGTTTTCAGAGAGAGAGAGAGAATGAACTGGGGTTTTCAGAGAGAGAGAGAGAGAGAGAGAGGTGACGCTCTAGTGACATGGGGAGGAGGGAGGAGGGAGAGAGAGGTGACGCTCTAGTGACATGGGGAGGAGGGAGGAGGGAGAGAGAGAGGTGACGCTCTAGTGACATGGGGAGGAGGGAGGAGGGACAGAGAGGTGACGCTCTAGTGACATGGGGAGGAGGGAGGAGGGAGAGAGAGAGGTGACGCTCTAGTGACATGGGGAGGAGGGAGGAGGGAGAGAGAGAGGTGACGCTCTAGTGACATGGGGAGGAGGGAGGAGGGAGAGAGAGAGGTGACGCTCTAGTGACATGGGGAGGAGGGAGGAGGGAGAGAGAGGTGACGCTCTAGTGACATGGGGAGGAGGGAGGAGGGAGAGAGAGGTGACGCTCTAGTGACATGGGGAGGAGGGAGGAGGGAGAGAGAGAGGTGACGCTCTAGTGACATGGGGAGGAGGGAGGAGGGAGAGAGAGGTGACGCTCTAGTGACATGGGGAGGAGGGAGGAGGGAGAGAGAGGTGGCGCTCTAGTGACATGGGGAGGAGGGAGGAGGGAGAGAGAGAGGTGACGCTCTAGTGACATGGGGAGGAGGGAGGAGGGAGAGAGAGGTGACGCTCTAGTGACATGGGGAGGAGGGAGGAGGGAGAGAGAGGTGACGCTCTAGTGACATGGGGAGGAGGGAGGAGGGAGAGAGAGAGGTGACGCTCTAGTGACATGGGGAGGAGGGAGGAGGGAGAGAGAGGTGACGCTCTAGTGACATGGGGAGGAGGGAGGAGGGAGAGAGAGGTGGCGCTCTAGTGACATGGGGAGGAGGGAGGAGGGAGAGAGAGGTGACGCTCTAGTGACATGGGGAGGAGGGAGGAGGGAGAGAGAGAGGTGACGCTCTAGTGACATGGGGAGGAGGGAGGAGGGAGAGAGAGGTGACGCTCTAGTGACATGGGGAGGAGGGAGGAGGGAGAGAGAGAGGTGACGCTCTAGTGACATGGGGAGGAGGGAGGAGGGAGAGAGAGGTGACGCTCTAGTGACAGGGGGAGGAGGGAGGAGGGAGAGAGAGAGGTGAAGCTCTAGTGACATGGGGAGGAGGGAGGAGGGAGAGAGAGAGGTGACGCTCTAGTGACATGGGGAGGAGGGAGGAGGGAGAGAGAGGTGACGCTCTAGTGACATGGGGAGGAGGGAGGAGGGAGAGAGAGGTGGCGCTCTAGTGACATGGGGAGGAGGGAGGAGGGAGAGAGAGGTGACGCTCTAGTGACATGGGGAGGAGGGAGGAGGGAGAGAGAGAGGTGACGCTCTAGTGACATGGGGAGGAGGGAGGAGGGAGAGAGAGAGGTGACGCTCTAGTGACATGGGGAGGAGGGAGGAGGGAGAGAGAGGTGACGCTCTAGTGACATGGGGAGGAGGGAGGAGGGAGAGAGGAGGTGACGCTCTAGTGACATGGGGAGGAGGGAGGAGGGAGAGAGAGAGGTGACGCTCTAGTGACATGGGGAGGAGGGAGGAGGGAGAGAGAGGTGACACTCTAGTGACATGGGGAGGAGGGAGGAGGGAGAGAGAGGTGGCGCTCTAGTGACATGGGGAGGAGGGAGGAGGGAGAGAGAGAGGTGACGCTCTAGTGACATGGGGAGGAGGGAGGAGGGAGAGAGAGGTGACGCTCTAGTGACATGGGGAGGAGGGAGGAGGGAGAGAGAGGTGACGCTCTAGTGACATGGGGAGGAGGGAGGAGGGAGAGAGAGAGGTGACGCTCTAGTGACATGGGGAGGAGGGAGGAGGGAGAGAGAGGTGACGCTCTAGTGACATGGGGAGGAGGGAGGAGGGAGAGAGAGGTGGCGCTCTAGTGACATGGGGAGGAGGGAGGAGGAAGAGAGAGGTGACGCTCTAGTGACATGGGGAGGAGGGAGGGAGAGAGAGGTGACGCTCTAGTGACATGGGGAGGAGGGAGGAGGGAGAGAGAGGTGACGCTCTAGTGACATGGGGAGGAGGGGGAGGGAGAGAGAGGTGGCGCTCTAGTGACATGGGGAGGAGGGAGGAGGGAGAGAGAGGTGACGCTCTAGTGACATGGGGAGGAGGGGCGAGGAGGGAGAGAGAGGTGACGCTCTAGTGACATGGGGAGGAGGGGCGAGGAGGGAGAGAGAGGTGACGCTCTAGTGACATGGGGAGGAGGGAGGAGGGAGAGAGAGGTGACGCTCTAGTGACATGGGGAGGAGGGGCGAGGAGGGAGAGAGAGGTGACGCTCTAGTGACATGGGGAGGAGGGAGGGAGAGGGATGACGCTCTAGTGATATGGGAAGGAGGGAGGAGGGAGAGAGAGGTGACGCTCTAGTGACATGGGGAGGAGGGAGAGAGATGACGCTCTAGTGACATGGGGAGGAGGGAGGAGGGAGAGAGAGGTGACGCTCTAGTGACATGGGGAGGAGGGAGGAGGGAGAGAGAGGTGACGCTCTAGTGACATGGGGAGGAGGGAGGAGGGAGAGAGAGGTGACGCTCTAGTGACATGGGGAGGAGGGAGGAGGGAGAGAGAGGTGACGCTCTAGTGACATGGGGAGGAGGGAGGAGGAGAGAGAGGTGACGCTCTAGTGACATGGGGAGGAGGGAGGAGGGAGAGAGAGGTGACGCTCTAGTGACATGGGGAGGAGGGAGGAGGGAGAGAGAGGTGACGCTCTAGTGACATGGGGAGGAGGGAGGAGGGAGAGAGAGGTGACGCTCTAGTGACACGGGGAGGAGGGAGAGAGATGACGCTCTAGTGACATGGGGAGGATGGAGGATTTGGGGTCGTGGGGGGGGGGGGGGGACTCGACTAAAAAGTTGGACCTGTTCCGAACGGACCCAAGGACAACGTGACCCGTTCCGTATAGACCTGGTTGGATCCAGACCCGGTCTGATCTGAGTGAGGGGAGCAGCAGAAAAGTCATTTTTTAAAAGATACTTTAGTAACCAGAGCTGATAAAGCAATGGAGGGAGGAGGGAGGAGGGAGAGAGAGAGGTGACGCTCTAGTGACATGGGGAGGAGGGAGGAGGGAGAGAGAGAGGTGACGCTCTAGTGACATGGGGAGGAGGGAGGAGGGAGCGAGAGGTGACGCTCTAGTGACATGGGGAGGAGGGAGGAGGGAGAGAGAGGTGGCGCTCTAGTGACATGGGGAGGAGGGAGGAGGGAGAGAGAGGTGACGCTCTAGTGACATGGGGAGGAGGGGGAGGGAGGGAGAGAGGTGACGCTCTAGTGACATGTGGAGGAGGGAGAGAGATGACGCTCTAGTGACATGGGGAGGAGGGAGGAGGAAGAGAGAGGTGATTCTCTAGTGACATGGGGAGGAGGGAGGAGGGAGAGAGAGGTGACGCTCTAGTGACATGGGGAGGAGGGAGGAGGGAGAGAGAGGTGACGCTCTAGTGACATGGGGAGGAGGGGCGAGGAGGGAGAGAGAGGTGACGCTCTTGTGACATGGGGAGGAGGGAGGGAGAGGGATGACGCTCTAGGGATATGGGAAGGAGGGAGGGAGAGAGGTGACGCTCTAGTGACATGGGGAGGAGGGCGAGGGAGTGAGAGAGGTGACGCTCTAGTGACATGGGGAGGAGGGAGGAGGAAGGGAGAGAGGTGACGCTCTAGTGACATGGGGAGGAGGGAGGAGGAAGGGAGAGAGATGACGCTCTAGTGATATGGGAAGGAGGGAGGAGGGAGCAGGGAGGAGGGAGGGAGGGAGATGACGCTCTAGTGAGATGGGGAGGAGGGAGCAGGGAGGAGGGAGGGAGGGAGATGACGCTCTAGTGACATGGGGAGGAGGGAGAGAGGGAGGAGGAAGGGAGAGAGGTGCTGCTCTAGTGAGTGACATGGGGAGCAAGGAGGAGGGAGCAGGGAGGAGGGAGGTGGGGCAAGGAGGACGGAGCAGGGAGGAGGGAGGGAGAGATGAGACGAGAGACAGCAACCAACCAAGCTGATTTAGTAGACTAATAGCTGCCATGGCTATTAGTCTACTAAATCAGTTAGCTACTAGCTAGGCTAATTGAGGCTTCATCAAACCTGGAGAACGTTAGCTAGCTAGGCTAATTGAGGCTGCATCAAATCTAGAGAACGTTAGCTAGCTAGGCTAATTGAGGCTTCATCAAACCTGGAGAACGTTAGCTAGCTAGGCTAATTGAGGCTTCATCAAACCTGGAGAACGTTAGCTAGCTAGGCTAATTGAGGCTTCATCAAACCTGGAGAACGTTAGCTAGCTAGGCTAATTGAGGCTTCATCAAACCTGGAGAATGTTAGCTAGCTAGGCTAATTGAGGCTTAATCAAACCTGGAGAACGTTAGCTAGCTAGGCTAATTGAGGCTGCAGTGCCTGAGCTTTCTCATCCTACAGTTACAAATAACAACTCCATTCAGATTATTAAGTAGCAGCCTGCCTGTTTACTCTTGGTCGTTGTAGCCTATCTATTAGCCTATCTACTATAAATATCAGATCCCATATGTATCCCACTATAAATATCAGATCCCATATGTATCCCACTATAAATATCAGATCCCAGATGTATCCCACTATAAATATCAGATCCCAGATGTATCCTACTATAAATATCAGATCCCATATGTATCTACTATAAATATCAGATCCCATATGTATCCCACTATAAATATCAGATCCCATATGTATCCCACTATAAATATCAGATCCCATATGTATCCCACTATAAATATCAGATCCCATATGTATCCTACTATAAATATCAGATCCCAGATGTAGCCCACTATAAATATCAGATCCCAGATGTATCCAACTATAAATATCAGATCCCAGATGTATCCTACTATAAATATCAGATCCCATATGTATCTACTATAAATATCAGATCCCAGATGTATCTACTATAAATATCAGATCCCAGATGTATCCCACTATAAATATCAGATCCCAGATGTATCCACTATAAATATCAGATCCCAGATGTATCCACTATAAATATCAGATCCCAGATGTATCCTACTATAAATATCAGATCCCATATGTATCCCACTATAAATATCAGATCCCAGATGTATCCTACTATAAATATCAGATCCCAGATGTATCCAACTATAAATATCAGATCCCATATGTATCCCACTATAAATATCAGATCCCAGATGTATCCACTATAAATATCAGATCCCAGATGTAGCCCAGAATTGAGCTACCCTGTTAGCGACTCGCTAAGACGATACAGTGAGAGTCCATGGAGAATTGAGCTACCTTGTTAGCGACTCGCTAAAACGATACAGTGAGAGTCCATGGAGAATTGAGCTACCCTGTTAGCGACTCGCTAAGACGATACAGTGAGAGTCCATGGAGAATTGAGCTACCCTGTTAGCGACTCGCTAAGACAAGTACAGTGAGAGTCCATGGAGAATTGAGCTACCCTGTTAGCGACTCGTTAAGACGGTACAGTGAGAGTCCATGGAGAATTGAGCTACCCTGTTAGCGACTCGCTAAGACGATACAGTGAGAGTCCATGGAGAATTGAGCTACCCTGTTAGCGACTCGCTAAGACAAGTACAGTGAGAGTCTATGGAGAATTGAGCTACCCTGTTAGCGACTCGCTAAGACGATACAGTGAGAGTCCATGGAGAATTGAGCTACCCTGTTAGCGACTCGCTAAGATGATACAGTGAGAGTCCATGGATAATTGAGCTACCCTGTTAGCGACTCGCTAAAACAATACAGTGAGAGTCCATGGAGAATTGAGCTACCCTGTTAGCGACTCGCTAAGACGATACAGTGAGAGTCTATGGAGAATTGAGCTACCCTGTTAGTGACTCGCTAAGACGATACAGTGAGAGTCCATGGAGAATTGAGCTACCCTGTTAGCGACTCGCTAAGACGATACAGTGAGAGTCTATGGAGAATTGAGCTACCCTGTTAGCGACTCGCTAAGACAAGTACAGTGAGAGTCCATGGAGAATTGAGCTACCCTGTTAGCGACTCGCTAAGACAGGTAGAGTGAGAGTCTATGGAGAATTGAGCTACCCTGTTAGTGACTCGCTAAGACAAGTACAGTGAGAGTCCATGGAGAATTGAGCTACCCTGTTAGCGACTCGCTAAGACGATACAGTGAGAGTCCATGGAGAATTGAGCTACCCTGTTAGCGACTCGCTAAGACGATACAGTGAGAGTCCATGGAGAATTGAGCTACCCTGTTAGCGATTTTCTAAGACGATACAGTGAGAGTCCATGGAGAATTGAGCTACCCTGTTAGCGACTCGCTAAGACAGGTAGAGTGAGAGTCTATGGAGAATTGAGCTACCCTGTTAGTGACTCGCTAAGACGATACAGTGAGAGTCCATGGAGAATTGAGCGACCCTGTTAGCGACTCGCTAAGACAAGTAGAGTGAGAGTCTATGGAGAATTGAGCTACCCTGTTAGCGACTCGCTAAGACGATACAGTGAGTCCATGGAGAATTGAGCGACCCTGTTAGCGACTCGCTAAGTCAATACAGTGAGAGTCCATGGAGAATTGAGCTACCCTGTTAGCGACTCGCTAAAACAATACAGTGAGAGTCCATGGAGAATTGAGCTACCCTGTTAGCGACTCGCTAAGACGATACAGTGAGAGTCTATGGAGAATTGAGCTACCCTGTTAGCGACTCGCTAAGACAAGTACATTGGTGGGTTGTGGGGATTTGCTTTAACCACATTAGCCATGCTAGCTTGTGACTCAGTGAGCGACTGGCTAAAGCAGTAGAGTGAGAGTCCATGGAGAATTGAGCTAGTCCGTTAGCGTTCTAGCCACATTAGCAGCGGTAGCTGGGGATGATGACGAGGTGGTGAACACATTAGCTCTGCCAGCTCAGTGAGTCCCAGTTGCTCTGTGTGTGCGTGTGTGTGTGTGTGTGTGTGTGCGTGTGCGTGTGCGTGTGTGTGTGTGTGCGTGTGCGTGTGCGTGTGTGTGTGTTCGCGCCATGACTCTGTCCCCATTGCTCCATCGCTGCAGGGCTCAGTGTCTCCAGAGTAAAGCAATGAGCTGCACACATTCAGAGTAGCTTGTTCCTATACATCACGCCATGGCTGAGGATGGGCCTCCTCCACCTCAGGCTTTGGGTTCATTGAGATGACTGTGTAATGGTACAAGAGGCCATTAATGAGCTGTATCCTCCTGCTCCACATGCAGCTGTTGTTGATTCATAATGCTGGACATCAGAGAGAGTGACTGTCTGGACAGCATAAGGCTGGGCTGGATACAGGCTGTGTTTCTGTGGGGTTGGATACAGGCTGTGTTTCTGTGGGGCTGGATACAGGCTGTGTTTCTGTGTGGCTGGGCTGGATACAGGCTGTGTTTCTGTGGGGCTGGATACAGGCTGTGTTTCTGTGGGGCTGGATACATTCTGTGTTTCTGTGGGGCTGGATACAGGCTGTGTTTCTGTGGGGCTGGATACAGGCTGTGTTTCTGTGGGACTGGATACAGGCTGTGTTTCTGTGGGGCTGGATACAGGCTGTGTTTCTGTGATGTGGGGCTGGATACAGGCTGTGTTTCTGTGGGGCTGGATACAGGTTGTGTTTCTGTGATGCTGGGCTGGATACAGGCTGTGTCTCTGTGGGGCTGGATACAGGCTGTGTTTCTGTGATGTGGGGCTGGATACAGGCTGTGTTTCTGTGGGGCTGGATACAGGTTGTGTTTCTGTGATGCTGGGCTGGATACAGGCTGTGTCTCTGTGGGGCTGGATACAGGCTGTGTTTCTGTGGGGCTGGATACAGGCTGTGTTTCTGTGGGGCTGGATACAGGCTGTGTTTCTATGATGTGGGGCTGGATACAGGCTGTGTTTCTGTGGGGCTGGATACAGGCTGTGTTTCTGTGTGGCTGGATACAGGCTGTGTTTCTGTGGGACTGGAAACAGGCTGTGTTTCTGTGGGGCTGGATACAGGCTGTGTTTCTGTGGGGCTGGATACAGGCTGTGTCTCTGTGGGGCTGGATACAGGCTGTGTTTCTGTGGGGCTGGATACAGGCTGTGTTTCTGTGAGACTGGATACAGGCTGTGTTTCTGTGATGCTGGGCTGGATACAGGCTGTGTTTCTGTGGGACTGGATACAGGCTGTGTCTCTGTGGGGCTGGATACAGGCTGTGTTTCTGTGGGGCTGGATACAGGCTGTGTTTCTGTGGGGCTGGATACAGGCTGTGTTTCTGTGTGGCTGGATACAGGCTGTGTTTCTGTGGGGCTGGATACAGGCTGTGTTTCTGTGGGGCTGGATACAGGCTGTGTTTCTGTGGGGCTGGATACAGGCTGTGTTTTTGTGGGGCTGGATACAGGCTGTGTTTCTGTGGGGCTGGATACAGGCTGTGTTTCTGTTCCAAATGATATCCTATTCCCTACATATATAATGACACCCTATTCCCTACATATATAATGACACCCTATTCCCTACATATATAATGGCACCCTATTCCCTACATATATAATTGCACCCTATTCCCTACATATATAATGGTAGGGTACCATTTGAGACTCAGCCTGTGTCTCTGACCAAAGCTAAGGAGCTCCATCTGTATGCAGCTGACCTCTGGCAGTGTGCTTCCTCTCCCTCCCTCCCTCTCTCTCTCTCTCTCTCTCTCCCTCCCTCCCTCCCTCTCTCTCTCTCTCCCTCCCTCCCTCCCTCCCTCCCTCCCTCCCCCTCCCTCCCTCCCTCCCTCCCTCTCTCTCTCTCTCTATCCCTCTATATATCTCTCTCTCCCTCTCCATCTCCCCCCCCCTCTACTCATCTTCATCTCTAGGATTATTGAGGCACACACATTTATGCTGTCTGTAAATATGAATTCATCTGTGTGTGTGTTACTGTCTCTGTGTGTTTGTGACTTCCTCTGTGTGTTTGTGTGTTTGTGACTTCCTCTGTGTGTTTGTGTGTTGTGTTTGAAGTGTGTGTACATGTCCGTACTTGTGTGTGTGACTTCCTCTGTGCGTGTGTGTGTGTGTGTGTGCCTATGCATGCATTTTCACTGCTTAATGCATTATCTCTCTAGGACACATTTCCCTGCTGCACAGCCTGTCTGTTTGCACTAACTTGTTAAATGGGCGGCAGGGGGGGGGGCATGAGGAGTTTGTGTTTGAGTGTGTGTGGTGTCTCACAGTAAATACGGCCCTCCACACTGCTTAATGGTCTCTCTCTCTCTCTCTCTCTCTCTCTCTCTCTCTCTCTCTCTCTCTCTCTCTCTCTAATTATTTATTAGGAAGTAAACGCTGCTCTGCTCTTGTCTCTCCTCACACATTGATAAACACTAAAACAGAGAGAACTTGTTAAAGGGCCAAGTGGAAATGAACTGGTGCTCCGTAAATAAAGTCTGTCGGCTTCCCACATGGCTCGCTGTTCTCTATCGTACACTACGTTACACCACAACCTATAGGCGCTGCTCAGGAAGTAATGCACTACCTAGGGAATAGGGTGCAATTTGGCATGCAGTCAAAAGTGTTGTGTTTTTTCATCTCCCTCGAGTGGGAGTGATGATGCTCTTGTGGATTCCGCTGGTACCTCTGACTCCCATCAGGCTGTTTCTACTGGTACCTCTGACTCCCCTCTGACTCCCATCAGGCTGTTTCTACTGGTATCTCTGACTCCCCTCTGACTCCCATCAGGCTGTTTCTACTGGTACCTCTGACTCCCCTCTGACTCCCATCAGGCTGTTTCTACTGGTACCTCTGACTCCCATCAGGCTGTTTCTACTGGTACCTCTGACTCCCATCAGGCTGTTTCTACTGGTACCTCTGACTCCCCTTATGCTGTTTCTACTGGTACCTCTGACTCCCGTCAGGCTGTTTCTACTGGTACCTCTGACTCCCATCAGGCTGTTTCTACTGGTACCTCTGACTCCCCTCTGACTCCCATCAGGCTGTTTCTACTGGTACCTCTGACTCCCATCAGGCTGTTTCTACTGGTACCTCTGACTCCCATCAGGCTGTTTCTACTGGTACCTCTGACTCCCCTCTGACTCCCATCAGGCTGTTTCTACTGGTACCTCTGACTCCCATCAGGCTGTTTCTACTGGTACCTCTGACTCCCATCAGGCTGTTTCTACTGGTACCTCTGACTCCCCTCTGACTCCCGTCAGGCTGTTTCTACTGGTACCTCTGACTCCCGTCAGGCTGTTTCTACTGGTACCTCTGACTCCCCTCTGACTCCCATCAGGCTGTTTCTACTGGTACCTCTGACTCCCCTCTGACTCCCGTCAGGCTGTTTCTACTGGTACCTCTGACTCCCCTCTGACTCCCATCAGGCTGTTTCTACTGGTACCTCTGACTCCCCTCTGACTCCCGTCAGGCTGTTTCTACTGGTCCTCTGACTCCCCTCTGACTCCCATCAGGCTGTTTCTACTGGTACCTCTGACTCCCATCAGGCTGTTTCTACTGGTACCTCTGACTCCCGTCAGGCTGTTTCTACTGGTACCTCTGACTCCCATCAGGCTGTTTCTACTGGTACCTCTGACTCCCCTCTGACTCCCATCAGGCTGTTTCTACTGGTACCTCTGACTCCCATCAGGCTGTTTCTACTGGTACCTCTGACTCCCCTCTGACTCCCATCAGGCTGTTTCTACTGGTACCTCTGACTCCCATCAGGCTGTTTCTACTGGTACCTCTGACTCCCGTCAGGCTGTTTCTACTGGTACCTCTGACTCCCGTCAGGCTGTTTCTACTGGTACCTCTGACTCCCCTCTGACTCCCATCAGGCTGTTTCTACTGGTACCTCTGACTCCCCTCTGACTCCCATCAGGCTGTTTCTACTGGTACCTCTGACTCCCGTCAGGCTGTTTCTACTGGTACCTCTGACTCCCCTCTGACTCCCATCAGGCTGTTTCTACTGGTACCTCTGACTCCCATCAGGCTGTTTCTACTGGTACCTCTGACTCCCGTCAGGCTGTTTCTACTGGTACCTCTGACTCCCATCAGGCTGTTTCTACTGGTACCTCTGACTCCCGTCAGGCTGTTTCTACTGGTACCTCTGACTCCCGTCAGGCTGTTTCTACTGGTACCTCTGACTCCCCTCTGACTCCCATCAGGCTGTTTCTACTGGTACCTCTGACTCCCTCTGACTCCCATCAGGCTGTTTCTACTGGTACCTCTGACTCCCGTCAGGCTGTTTCTACTGGTACCTCTGACTCCCATCAGGCTGTTTCTACTGGTACCTCTGACTCCCATCAGGCTGTTTCTACTGGTACCTCTGACTCCCATCAGGCTGTTTCTACTGGTACCTCTGACTCCCGTCTGACTCCCATCAGGCTGTTTCTACTGGTACCTCTGACTCCCCTCTGACTCCCGTCAGGCTGTTTCTACTGGTACCTCTGACTCCCATCAGGCTGTTTCTACTGGTACCTCTGACTCCCCTCTGACTCCCATCAGGCTGTTTCTACTGGTACCTCTGACTCCCATCAGGCTGTTTCTACTGGTACCTCTGACTCCCATCAGGCTGTTTCTACTGGTACCTCTGACTCCCCTCTGACTCCCATCAGGCTGTTTCTACTGGTACCTCTGACTCCCCTCTGACTCCCCTCAGGCTGTTTCTACTGGTACCTCTGACTCCCCTCTGACTCCCGTCAGGCTGTTTCTACTGGTACCTCTGACTCCCGTCAGGCTGTTTCTACTGGTACCTCTGACTCCCATCAGGCTGTTTCTACTGGTACCTCTGACTCCCCTCAGGCTGTTTCTACTGGTACCTCTGACTCCCCTCTGACTCCCATCAGGCTGTTTCTACTGGTACCTCTGACTCCCATCAGGCTGTTTCTACTGGTACCTCTGACTCCCATCAGGCTGTTTGTACTGGTACCTCTGACTCCCCTCTGACTCCCATCAGGCTGTTTCTACTGGTACCTCTGACTCCCCTCTGACTCCCATCAGGCTGTTTCTACTGGTACCTCTGACTCCCATCAGGCTGTTTCTACTGGTACCTCTGACTCCCATCAGGCTGTTTCTACTGGTACCTCTGACTCCCATCAGGCTGTTTCTACTGGTACCTCTGACTCCCGTCAGGCTGTTTCTACTGGTACCTCTGACTCCCATCAGGCTGTTTCTACTGGTACCTCTGACTCCCATCAGGCTGTTTCTACTGGTACCTCTGACTCCCGTCAGGCTGTTTCTACTGGTACCTCTGACTCCCATCAGGCTGTTTCTACTGGTACCTCTGACTCCCGTCAGGCTGTTTCTACTGGTACCTCTGACTCCCGTCAGGCTGTTTCTACTGGTACCTCTGACTCCCATCAGGCTGTTTCTACTGGTACCTCTGACTCCCCTCTGACTCCCGTCAGGCTGTTTCTACTGGTACCTCTGACTCCCGTCAGGCTGTTTCTACTGGTACCTCTGACTCCCATCAGGCTGTTTCTACTGGTACCTCTGACTCCCATCAGGCTGTTTCTACTGGTACCTCTGACTCCCGTCAGGCTGTTTCTACTGGTACCTCTGACTCCCATCAGGCTGTTTCTACTGGTACCTCTGACTCCCCTCTGACTCCCATCAGGCTGTTTCTACTGGTACCTCTGACTCCGTCAGGCTGTTTCTACTGGTACCTCTGACTCCCATCAGGCTGTTTCTACTGGTACCTCTGACTCCCCTCTGACTCCCCTCAGGCTGTTTCTACTGGTACCTCTGACTCCCATCAGGCTGTTTCTACTGGTACCTCTGACTCCCCTCTGACTCCCCTCAGGCTGTTTCTACTGGTACCTCTGACTCCCATCAGGCTGTTTCTACTGGTACCTCTGACTCCCATCAGGCTGTTTCTACTGGTACCTCTGACTCCCGTCAGGCTGTTTCTACTGGTACCTCTGACTCCCATCAGGCTGTTTCTACTGGTACCTCTGACTCCCATCAGGCTGTTTCTACTGGTATCTCTGACTCCCCTCTGACTCCCATCAGGCTGTTTCTACTGGTACCTCTGACTCCCATCGGGCTGTTTTTACAGTTCCACAGTGTGAACCCAGTGTGAACCCCAGTGTGAACCCCAGTGTGAACCCCAGTGTGAACCCCAGTGTGAACCCCAATGTGAACCCCAGTGTGAACCCGCTGTTGGTTCAACATCCTGATGTGTGAGGCGAAGAAGAAGAGTCGAAGAGGGGACGAGTCACAGTCTTTTTTTAGTTTGGTGACTTCTGCCTAATCCTGGTTGGTTGGATTAGGATTGGTGTTGAGGTGTTTAGGTGTTGAGACTCAAAGCCAGGCTATTTCTCTAATCCCAGTTGGTTGGATTAGGATTGGTGTTGAGGTGTTGAGACTCAAAGCCAGGCTATTTCTCTAATGCTGGTTGGTTGGATTAGGATTGGTGTTGAGGTGTTGAGACTCAAAGTCAGGCTATTTCTCTAATCCTGGTTGGTTGGATTAGGATTGGTGTTGAGGTGTTGAGACTCAAAGTCAGGCTATTTCTCTAATGCTGGTTGGTTGGATTAGGATTGGTGTTGAGGTGTTGAGACTCAAAGCCAGGCTATTTCTCTAATCCTGGTTGGTTGGATTAGGATTGGTGTTGAGGTGTTGAGACTCAAAGCCAGGCTATTTCTCTAATCCTGGTTGGTTGGATTAGGATTGGTGTTGAGGTGTTGAGACTCAAAGCCAGGCTATTTCTCTAATCCTGGTTGGTTGGATTAGGATTGGTGTTGAGGTTTTGAGACTCAAAGCCAGGCTATTTCTCTAATCCTGGTTGGTTGGATTAGGATTGGTGTTGAGGTGTTGAGGTGTTGAGACTCAAAGTCAGGCTATTTCTCTAAATCTGGTTGTTTGGATTAGGATTGATGTTGAGGTGTTTAGGTGTTGAGACTCAAAGTCAGGCTATTTCTCTAATACTATTTCTCTAATCCTGGTTGGTTGGATTAGGATTGATGTTGAGGTATTGGATAAGAGCGTCTGCTAAATGACTTAAATGTAAATGTAGGTATTGAGGTGTTGAGACTCAAAGCCAGGCTATTTCTCTAATCCTGGTTGGTTGGATTAGGATTGGTGTTGAGGTGTTGAGACTCAAAGTCAGGCTATTTCTCTAATCCTATTTCTCTAATCCTGGTTGGTTGGATTAGGATTGATGTTGAGGTGTTGAGGTGTTGAGACTCAAAGCCAGGCTATTTATCTAATCCTGGTTGGTTGAATTAGGATTGATGTTGAGGTGTTGAGGTGTTGAGACTCAAAGCCAGGCTATTTCTCTAATACTATTTCTCTAATCCTATTTCTCTAATCCTGGTTGGTTGAAATAGGATTGATGTTGAGGTGTTGAGGTGTTGAGTCAAATTCATGGGCTGTATCACAGCGGTCTAAAACACTGCATCTCAGTGCTAGAGACGTCACTACAGACCCTGGTTCGATCTGCTGGCCCAGTGACCATCATTCATATGCTGTGTTGATTCAGTAACTAGCCTGCTGGCCCAGTGATCATCATTCATATGCTGTGTTGATTCAGTAACTAGCCTGCTGGCTCAGTGATCATTAGTCATATGCTGTGTTGTTTCAGTAACTAGCCTGCTGGCCCAGTGATCATCATTCATATGCTGTGTCTTCCAGACCAGATGGGGTGCAAGGCATGCCTGGTTCGATCCCGGGCTGTATCACAGCGGTCTAAAACACTGCATCTCAGTGCTAGAGGCATCACTACAGACCCTGGTTCGATCCCGGGCTGTATCACAGCGGCCTAAAACACTGCATCTCAGTGCTAGAGGCGTCACTACAGACCCTGGTTTGATCCCGGGCTGTATCACAGTGGTCTAAAACACTGCATCTCAGTGCTAGAGGCGTCACTACAGACCCTGGTTCGATCCCGGGCTGTATCACAGCAGTCTAAAACACTGCATCTCAGTGCTAGAGGCGTCACTACAGACCCTGGTTCGATCCCGGGCTGTATCACAACCGTCCGTGATCGGGAGTCCCATAATTGGTCCACCGTGGTCGTCATTGTGAATAAGTATTTGTTCATAACTGACTTGCCTAGTTAAATAAAGATTC
>NW_027012609.1:377500-380000 GCF_036934945.1 Oncorhynchus masou masou
AGATAGTAGGTAGTAGGTAGTAGATAGTAGATAGTAGGTAGTAGATAGTAGATAGTAGGTAGTAGATAGTAGGTAGTAGATAGTAGGTAGTAGGTAGTAGATAGTAGATAGTAGGTAATAGGTAATAGGTAATAGGTAGTAGGTAGTAGGTAGTAGATAGTAGATCGTAGGTAGTAGGTAGTAGGTAGTAGATAGTAGGTAGTAGATAGTAGGTAGTATGTAGTAGGTAGTAGATAGTAGGTCGTAGATAGTAGATAGTAGGTAATAGATAGTAGATAGTAGGTCGTAGATAGTAGATAGTAGGTAATAGATAGTAGGTAGTAGGTAGTAGATAGTAGATAGTAGATAGTAGGTAATAGGTAATAGGTAGTAGGTAGTAGGTAGTAGATAGTAGATAGTAGATCGTAGATAGTAGGTAGTAGATAGTAGGTAGTAGATAGTAGGTAGTAGATAGTAGGTAGTATGTAGTAGGTAGTAGATAGTAGATAGTAGGTAGTAGATAGTAGATAGTAGATAGTAGATCGTAGATAGTAGGTAGTAGATAGTAGACAGTAGGTAGTAGATAGTAGGTAGTAGATAGTAGGTCGTAGATAGTAGATAGTAGGTAATAGATAGTAGGTAGTAGGTAGTAGATAGTAGGTAGTAGATAGTAGGTAGTAGATAGTAGATAGTAGGTCGTAGATAGTAGATAGTAGGTAATAGATAGTAGGTAGTAGGTAGTAGGTAGTAGATAGTAGGTAGTAGGTAGTAGATAGTAGATAGTAGATAGTAGATAGTAGGTAGTAGATAGTAGGTAGTAGATAGTAGGTAGTAGGTAGTAGATAGTAGGTAGTAGATAGTAGATAGTAGGTAATAGGTAATAGGTAATAGGTAGTAGGTAGTAGATAGTAGATCGTAGGTAGTAGGTAGTAGATAGTAGATAGTAGGTAGTAGATAGTAGGTAGTAGATAGTAGGTAGTATGTAGTAGGTAGTAGATAGTAGGTCGTAGATAGTAGATAGTAGGTAATAGATAGTAGGTAGTAGATAGTAGGTAGTAGATAGTAGATAGTAGGTAATAGGTCATAGGTAATAGGTAGTAGGTAGTAGGTAGTAGATAGTAGATAGTAGATCGTAGGTAGTAGGTAGTAGATAGTAGATAGTAGGTAGTAGATAGTAGGTAGTAGATAGTAGGTAGTAGATAGTAGGTAATAGGTAATAGGTAGTAGGTAGTAGGTAGTAGATAGTAGATAGTAGATCGTAGATAGTAGATAGTAGGTAGTAGATAGTAGGTAGTAGATAGTAGGTAGTAGATAGTAGGTAGTATGTAGTAGGTAGTAGATAGTAGATAGTAGGTAGTAGATAGTAGATAGTAGATAGTAGATCGTAGATAGTAGGTAGTAGATAGTAGACAGTAGGTAGTAGATAGTAGGTAGTAGATAGTAGGTCGTAGATAGTAGATAGTAGGTAATAGATAGTAGGTAGTAGGTAGTAGATAGTAGGTAGTAGATAGTAGGTAGTAGATAGTAGATAGTAGGTCGTAGATAGTAGATAGTAGGTAATAGATAGTAGGTAGTAGGTAGTAGGTAGTAGATAGTAGGTAGTAGATAGTAGATAGTAGATAGTAGATAGTAGGTAGTAGATAGTAGGTAGTAGATAGTAGGTAGTAGGTAGTAGATAGTAGGTAGTAGATAGTAGATAGTAGGTAATAGGTAATAGGTAATAGGTAGTAGGTAGTAGATAGTAGATCGTAGGTAGTAGGTAGTAGATAGTAGGTAGTAGATAGTAGGTAGTAGATAGTAGGTAGTATGTAGTAGGTAGTAGATAGTAGGTCGTAGATAGTAGATAGTAGGTAATAGATAGTAGGTAGTAGATAGTAGGTAGTAGATAGTAGATAGTAGGTAATAGGTCATAGGTAATAGGTAGTAGGTAGTAGGTAGTAGATAGTAGATAGTAGATAGTAGATCGTAGGTAGTAGGTAGTAGATAGTAGATAGTAGGTAGTAGATAGTAGGTAGTAGATAGTAGGTAGTAGATAGTAGGTAGTATGTAGTAGGTAGTAGATAGTAGGTCGTAGATAGTAGATAGTAGGTAATAGATAGTAGATAGTAGGTCGTAGATAGTAGATAGTAGGTAATAGATAGTAGGTAGTAGGTAGTAGATAGTAGATAGTAGATAATAGGCAGTAGATAGTAGATAGTAGGTAGTAGATAGTAGATAGTAGGTAATAGATAGTAGGTAGTAGATAGTAGGTAGTAGGTAAGAGATAGTAGATAGTAGGTAGTAGGTAGTAGATAGTAGATAGTAGGTAGTGGATAGTAGGTAGTAGATAGTAGGTAATAGATAGTAGATAGTAGGTAGTATGTAGTAGGTAGTAGATAGTAGGTCGTAGATAGTAGATAGTAGGTAATAGGTAGTAGGTAGTAGATAGTAGGTAGTAGATAGTAGGTAGTAGATAGTAGGTAGTAGATAGTAGATAGTAGGTAGTAGATAGTAGATAATATGTAGTAGATAGTAGGTAGTA